>NC_056454.1:47325501-47565501 GCF_018296145.1 Oncorhynchus tshawytscha
TTCATATTCCTGTTCCTCAGATTAAGAAGATCGTAACATCTATAGCAGAGTCTCACAACTCAATCGCTGGTTGAAAACAGTTTTCTGCCCCTCCCAAAAGATAGAATTTGTAGATAATTGGCCCTCTTTCTGGGACTCATCCACAAACAGGAACAAGCCTGGCCTGTTGAGGAGTGATGGACTCCATCCTAGCTGGAGGGGTGCTCTCATCTTATCTACGAACACGGACTGGGCTCTAACTCCCCTAGCTCCACAATGAGATAGGGTGCAGGCCAGGCAGCAGGCTGTTAGCCAGCCTGCAAGCTTAGTGGAGTCTGCCACAAGCACAGTCAGTGTATTCAGCTCAGCTATCCCCATTGAGACCGTGTCTGTGCCTCGACATAGGTTGGGCAAAACTAAACATGGCGGTGTTCGCCTTAACAATCTCTCTGGAATAAAGACCTCCTCCATTCCAGACATTATTGAAAGAGATTGTGATACCTCACATCTCAAAATAGGGCGACTTATTGTTAGATCCCGCACTTCCAAGGCATTTACAGTCAATGAACTTATCACTGATCATAATATTGATGTGATTGGCCTGACTGAAACATGGCTTAAGCCTGATGAATTTACTGTGTTAAATGAGGCCTCACCTCCTGGTTACACTAGTGACCATATCCCCCGAGCGTCCCGCAAGAGCGGAGGTGTTGCTAACATTTATGATGGTAAATTTCAATTTACAAAAAAAATACACTTTTCGTCTTTTGATCTTCTAGTCATGAACTCTATGGAGCCTACTCAATCACTTTTTATAGCTACTGTTTACATATATAGCGTTCCTCGCTGAGTTCCCTGAATTCCTATCGGACCTTGTTGTCATGGCAGATAATATTCAAATTTTTGGTGACTTTAATGTTCACATGGAAAAATCCCCAGACCAACTTCAAAAGTCTTTCGGAGTCATAGTCGACTCAGTGGGTTTTGTCCAACATGTCTCCAGAACTACTCACTGCTACAGTCATACTCTGGACCTAGTTTTGTCCCGTGGAATAAATGTTGTGGATCTTAATTTAGACTGAAAAGCAGTGCCGAGCACCTATGAATGGCAGGTCTTACCATTCGTAACAATGTGTAGTCTATGCCCTCCAGAAACATTCTCAGCACCACCATGATGGCAACACGGATGTTAAAGTGTCAGTCGAGCACACATTCTATGTTGACAATGGTCTCCGAAGTCTATCTATGGGGACCGAAGCAAAGTCCCTGGTGGACATGCTGCAAAGCTGCCTCTTGGCCGGGGGGGTTGAATGGGCCAGTAACATTACCTCTGGGGAACACCGTCCTCCAGAAGGGAGGTCAAAGAGCCGTGAGCTATGGCTCTAACAGACCACCATCCACAAGAACCAACTCTGGGCCTGAGCTGTTAGCCAGACACTCTCGGCTACAAACATCGACCTGTCCAGAGAGAAGAGTTACTAACCTTGAGGGTCACTTACAGAGTTTACAAGCCAACTCCACCTTATCCTCCAGTGACAGGGGGGATCAGATCCTCATAGTGTTACGATAGATGGCAAAACCTTCCTCCTTCCTTCAACTGCCCTTGGTACTCCATGGGGCAGCAGTACCAGTCCCCTTCATCATCCTCCTGCCTGACCAGACTCAGTCACTCCCAACTTGCTCCTCATGGAGATAAGTGACAGATCGCTGCCCCAAACCATCTATGCTGACAGTGATGTCAGTGGTCGACAGTGCTGGTGCCATAGTCAAATCCTGGCTGATTACGTCTGGGCCAACATCAAACCCAACCTCAGACTGGTGGCCCATCTGATTCCCTTGTCTGATGTCAAGGATGACCCAGAAAAATAACAGGCGAGAGCATTTGTGGAGCAAGAGCATAGTCCTTAAATTTGTCACGATTGTCATGATATTGAAATACCTGAAGTCGGTATGGTTTGTAAATTGGTTGTGGGGTGCATTGGCAGAGACACCTGTTGGTGGAAAACGTGTTGCATAGATGTTATGAAATTGCCATCAAAATGTTGGAAATCTGATATCCCCCTAGCTGATCATTGTCTGTGGCCAGCTCTGATCGTAGTGTAGGCATCATGAAACAGACAGGGAGAGTGAGCTGGTTCTTAGTGGTCGGCGAACCCTAAACCTTCTGGCCCGTAGCCCTGAGTGGGATCGTCTGTGCCACAAAAGCATCCTGAAGTGGCAAAGTCTGTACCCACATTTTTAGGGTCGCCACAGTTATTGTTATTTGTGGTCGTACACATTATTTTGGATACATTTTTTAAGTACAAAGGGAGGGTGGTGAAAAAATTCAGAGTAAATTGTTAACTTTCCCTAATTACTTGAGATCCTTTTGAAATCATGTATTGATACAACTGAACTTGAAATCACATTTCTCAGTCACATTTTCTTCTGAGAAAACAACACCACAGAAATGGAAAACAACATCAAGGGACAATTGGGTCAGATTACAGTGTGGTTGTTCTGATGTCTGACAAATAGTATTTGTTCCCATGATGTAACTGAGACAAAGTCTACCTCAACTTGAAGAAGTATGGTTGAAGGTTGGAACCCCTTACTGTTGCGATTCTAGGGGCAGTATTTTCATTTTTGGGAAAAAAATGTTCCCGTTTCAAATGGGATATTTTGTCAGGACAAGATGCTAGAATATGCATATAATTAACAGCTTTGGATAGAAAACACTCTAACATTTCCAAAACTGTAAGGATATTGTCTGTGAGTATAATAGAACTGATGTTGCAGGCAGTGCCCCATATTTTGAAAGCGCTGCGTTCCAATGAGTTCCTATTGAGCTGTGAATGTCCTATCAACGAGCTTACGCTTTCTACGTATTCCCCAAGGTGTCTACAGCATTATGACGTAGTTTTACGCATTTATGTTGAAGAAGAGCCGTAGGCGGCTACATTGCGTAAGTGGTCACATGATGGCTCCCAGGGTGACTCTCGCGTAAAATACAGAGGTAGCCATTACTCCAATCGGCCCTACTGAAAAATGTATTGTCCTGACGGATATATTATCGAATAGATATTAGAAAAACATCTTGAGGATTGATTATAAACAACATTTGCCATGTTTCTGTCGATATTATGGAGCTAATTTGGAATATTTTTTGCTGTTTTCGTGACTGCAATTTCCGGGCAATTTCTCAGCCAAACATGAAGAACAAACGGAGCTATTTCGCCTACAAAAATTATATTTTGGGAAAAAATTAACTTTGGCTATCTACCTGGGAGTCTCGTGAGTGAAAACATCTGAAGCTCATCAAAGGTAAACGATTTAATTTGATTGCTTTTATGATTTCCGTGACCAAGTTACCTGCTGCTAGCTGGACAAAATGATATGCTAGGCTATCGATAAACTTACACAAATGCTTGTCTAGCTTTGGCTGTAAAGCATATTTTGAAAATCTGAGATGACAGGGTGATTAACAAAAGGCTAAGCTGTGTCTCAATATATTTAATTAGTGATTTTCATGAATAGGAATATTTTCTAGGGATATTTATGTCCGTTGCGTTATGCTAATTAGTTTCAGGCGATGATTACGCTCCCGCATGCGGGCTTGGGAGTCACAAGAAGTTTTAATGAAATTAAGTATTTACATATTGGTTCCATTACCCTGTAAGCAGTCTATGAACTGCTCTAATGAATAACTGCAATCCACACTTTTGTTTTGGTAGTCACTGCCAACAAAAAAGTAGGTTATCATTTTCAGACAAAACATATTACTTCCTTCAGCACACTACTACAAGTGTGACTGTTTTGGAATAAAATGTTTAACATTGTTCCTTTAACATCCTCTGTGTTGTGTGCTTATCGTTTAACCATTGATTTGTTCTAGATTATTTTGAGACCTTAAGTAGAATCAGGTAGTATTGGAATGTCTACCAATGTCATGTCCATCTTTTTGTGATACATTACACTGGTCACTGTTTTGCACATGGGTCATTTATAAAGTATTAAGAAAGATAGAATAGTCCTCCCTTTATATTAGGGACTGCAAAACGACTTTACTAATGATTAGTAAATGGTTTAAACGTTTATTCATTAACATCTTATGAATTATCTTATGAATCAATATTGCAGACTATAAAAGTTGTAAATAAATGTGTGAATAACTAGCTTTCTAAAACAAATGTTGGAGTAATGATACATGAATGATGAATAAACTATTTACTAATCCATTATAAATCCTTTATTACAATGTGTTATTATAAAGTGTAATCAATCTCTATATTCATTCTGACTCTCCAGCCTCTGCTGCTATTGTGTGAGCCCTGACCTGGCAGCAGTGATGTAGTGAGAGTGGTGGTAGTGTCTGCTGTGGTCTCCTGCGCTGTTGTGCTTAATCATTAACGCATATTGTAGTTATTTATACATTTGAGAATACATCGTTTCTTAACATTTAATTAAAGGTGGAGTAATGACTAATACATGGTGAGCAAACTGTAAATGCCTCACAAATGGTTTATTACTGAATTTATAAAGTGTTACCCATAATTGAATATTCTTGCATTTTAACATCAAGTACTTACACAATACAGAATTTATTTAGACCTGGACGTTATCTGATATCATGCAGTATTGGACATTTCAACTTTACTACAATTGATGAAGACATTGTGTCACTATTGAGCCACTAGAGGGAGATGTTAAACAACATATAGAAAGACTGATGACGTCCTCAGAATGTGCTATTGGAACACTTACATACTATTTATCATTAAGAAACACGGAACAACCACAGCCTCAGGTATTTGGAGTACACAATCCACAATGACTAAAACGTCTTTTATAAAACAAGCTTATGCCTTCTTATGCCTTCTCGAAGTCATTCAAATCCAATCCATCCAAATCATTCTGTATCAACACCACATGTATCTTTGACGAGAACACTGAGATAAGTAATGTCAGTGTACTGTTACATGAAAGAAGCAATTACAACAATTGTATAACATAACCATGTCAATCCTATGTTTGTGAAACCAGGGAATACAATTATAGGATCTTCAGAGTTAAAATAGGATTAGCTGTCACTTTGAACCATGGATAAAAGAAAGCATAAATTATTGGATTTATTGAGGAATAGAAATGGCAGCAATTTGTCAATTGCTGTTGTTCTGGGATTGATTTGCACTTTTGCCACCAAAGAATGTTAATCTCTAGGAGACAGAACACATCTCCTTCCCGAGCGGTATGATTGCTGCGTGGTCCAATGGTGTTTATACTTGCATACTATTGTTTGTACACATGAACGTGGTCTACAATGGTCTTGGATGATTTCTTTTGATTTTCCCATGATGTCAAGCAAAAGAGGCACTGAGTTTGAAGGTAGGCCTTGAAATACATCCACAGGTACACCTCAGATGATGTCAATTAGCCTATCAGAAGCTTCTAAATCCATGATATAATTTTCTGGAATTATCCAAGCTGTTTAAAGGCTCAGTAAACTTAGTGTATGTAAACTTATGACCCACTGGAATTGTGATAATGTGAATTACAAGTGAAATAATCTGTCAACAATTGTTGGAAAAATTACTTGTGTCATGCACAAAGTAGATGTACTAAACGACTTGTCAAAACTATAGTTTGTTAACAAGACATTTCTGGAGTAGTTGAAAACCGAGTTTTGATGACTCCAACCTAAATGTATGTAAAATTCCAACTTCAACAGTATATTAAACACAGTGTTGTAACCCCAAAAAAGAGCGAGGTGTAAACATCTAAAAAATACATGGGTCGAGACCCGTAATAACAATACACGAGACTAGACCCGTAATAACAAATGCACACTAACACGGTAACATGCAAGCCGATACAACAGAGCACAGGTCCTCACAAGACCAACAGAAATGGAACAATAATCGACAAGGACAATGTGGAACAGAGGTCACATAATAGGTGAGACCAGTTTCATTGTGGAACCGGCAGGGGAAGGCACTTTCCATAAGGGAGGTTTCTGGGCGTCTTACACTGGGCACAGATGGAGCAGGGAGAAACCCTGACGTCTCTAGCTACGGTGGGCCAAGGTGGGCCACCAGTACTTCTCAGTTAGGCAGGCGATGGTATGGTCTATCCCAGGATGACACAACAACACAGGTACCGTGTGTGCCCAGGTAAGGAGTCGGTCCCGCACACCCGTGGACACGTTGTCGCAGTCCTCCGGGCAATGTTTAGGTGCTGTTTCGTCTATGTCCAGGGATGATGGGGGTCTCCTCTCCCTGCCTCTCCTCTGCGTTATAGACGCGAGGCATGGCGTCCGCCTTCTTGTTCTTCGAGCCTGGCCTATATGAAAGTGTGAATTGGAACCTTGCGAAGAATAGAGCCCATCTGGCCTGTCTCGGGTTTAGCCTCTTCACTGCCCTGATGTACTCCAGGTTGTGGTGGTCTGTCCACACCAGGAAAGGGTGTTTGGACCCCTCCAACCAGTGCGTCCATGCTTTCAGAGACTTCGAAATAATTTCAAAAAAACGATTGAGGTAGCTATGTAATCTAACTCAACATTTAACTACTACAAATTAATTTGAATTACAACAAATAAAGTTTAACTTACTCGTTCTTTGCTGTCCAGTGGTACCACTAGTAGGTATTTGATTTGCAACTCATCACATGTGGCTTACTGTACTACAGAAGCAATGCTAACCAAACATTCAGTGTGTTTAACTACACTAAAAAACAAACAATTCTCAGATTTATACCAGAACTGAAAAGTAATCCCCTGATGTGGTTTAAGCATTGTTGTGAACACAGATATTACAATGTAGTTGTTTTTCTATAAATAAATAAAAATGTGTTTTAAAAACAGGGGAAATCAGAAAAAAGTTAAATATATCCGAAACCTGAAAAACTCAACAGAGAAAACGGAATTAGGGGAGAAAAAAACAGAATTAGGCAATAAAACTGAAAGTTTGTGTCTTCCTGCTGCACAGGATTTTGGAGAAAGTTGAGGTCAGGTCCCAATATTGTCTATGCCCCAAGAGGGAAAGAGGTTGGGTCATCCTAGAAATGTTTTAGAGTAATATAATACATACAATTTAGCAGATGCTTTTATCCAAAGTGACTTAAAGTCACTCGTGCAAATAATTTTTACGTGTGGGTGGTCCCGGCAATCAAACCATCTATCCTGGCATTGCAATGCTCTACTGAAATGCATGACAAGGTTATACAAGCTTTGTGATGCCTCAATGTAAATGGTTTCATAAATCCTTTATTAAGCATTGCTTATGCCACCCTTTATAAAGCACAGGTTTATGTCATATTTGACTTAGTCGGTTATGTCACATTTGACATTAATGCTCATGTCACACAGTTAAAAGCCACATGTACGTGAAAACATGTTTTTAGACATTTCTGCAAATGTATTGCAAATTAAATACAGAAATATGTCATTTACAGAAGGGTCCCATTTTCACTTTTTTCATTTGAGTTGACGTTATAGAATGTCAGCTTTTATTTTAATGTATTTTCATACATACAGTGAACCCTTAATAGAGGATGACATGTGGTTGTAGATGATTTGTGACACATTAATGTAGTGTATATAAAGGCTTTATGAAGTATTTTTTGAAACATTTATAATTTGCTTGTGATATAAAATAGGACCCTTATGTAAATGAGATATTTCTGTATTTAATGTGCTTCCACATTGTTTTCACTGTGTCATTATGAGGTGTTGCATGTAGATGACGAGAAAAGTGTTGTAACAGGCTGTAACACGATAACATGAGGAATAAGTCAAGTGGTATGAATATGTTCTGAATACTCTGTATTCAGGGGGGTTCCTGTAATGAAAGGCTTTGGTATTATTCAGACAGATGGTCTCTTCTCAGTTTGTCAGAGGCACACTTTTCACCTAACACATAAAGATCAGATATATGTTGTCTTAATAGAACATATAGAATGAGTCAAGTCATCCTTCTCAGACACAGATTGTATACTACAGTACCATCCTATGGCCAACGCACATACTGAAAGCAGTCCCTGCCAACTGGGCACAGACGTCAATTCAATGTCTACACCATGTTGGTTGAAAAATAAACAATGTTTATTCAACCAGTGTTTGCCCAGTGGGTGTAAAACTCTGAATACAACTTTTTTATTTTAGGCAATTTTCATATATATCTGTTTTCCCATTTAGAAATGAAAACACCTTATGTATCTATTCTCCCCATTTAAAGAAGTCATAAGTATGTGGACACCTTCACTTGTAAATGTATTAAATGTAGTAACCCTTTAAACGTAATGTTCAGTTGAATTATGTATTTAGATACTGGTTCACTTACCCTGTAAATAGTCTATGAACTGCTTAGTCTATGCCACTCTGACAATGGTCATCCATATATTCATATTTTCTTACTTCCAGTCCTTTACTTAGATTTGTGTGTATTAGGTATTTCTTGTGAGATTGTTAGATATTGCTGCTCTGTCGGAACTAGGTGCATACACATTTCGTTACAACCGCAATAACATCGAATAAACAAATGTTTTTGACCAATAACATTTTATTTGATTTCTACTGAGTGACTGAAACAAGGATGTTATCATTTTCAGACAAACAGGTTACTTCCTTCAGCACACTACTACTAATAAAATGTTAAATATATTTCCTTAAACATCATCTGTGTTGTGTTCTTATTGTTTAACCATTGATATGTTCCATTAAGTTCCATTTTGAGAACTTAAGGAGCATCAGGTACTGCTGGAATATCTACCAATAGCATGTCTGTCTTTTTGTGATAAATTACACTGGTCACTGTTCAAAACATTTATAAAGAATAGTCTTCACTTTAGATTAGGGGAAAAACTACTTTACTAATGAGTATTAAATGGTAAAAATACATTTATTAAACATCTTTGGAATGATCTTATGTATCATATACTATAAAAGTTGTTTATAATTATGTGAATTACCAGTTAACTAAAATAAATATTGGATTAATGACAAATGAATAAACAATTTACTAATTTACCCAATCTCTATATTCCTTCAGAGTAAACAGCATCTGAGAGAGCTGCTCTGGTGTGACCCCTGACCTGGCAGCAGTGATGTAGTGAGAGTAGTGGTACTGTTCATACACCAGTATGTTGTCATTGAAGTGTCTGCTGTGGTCTCCTGCACTATTGTGCTGAATTATTCATGTGTAACTGTAGTAGTTATTTATAAATGTGAGAATACCTAGATGAATAACATTACACAAAATGGGGCGTAATATTAAAAAACTGAGCAGAATGTAAATTCCTTACAAATGGTTTATTACTGAATGTTACCCATAATTGCATGTTCTTACATTTTACCATCAACTACTTTGATACTGAATTTATTTAGACCTGGACTTTATCTGATATCATGCAGTATTGTACATTTCAACGTTACTACTCTTGATGAAGACATTGTGTCACAATTGAGCCACTAGAGGGAGATGTTAAACTACAAATAGAATGACTCATGACGTCCTCAGTATAAACCATTTACTATTCATGAGTAAAGTCATGTTGCAGAATCTAAAGGGAGGACTATTCATACTTTCTCATACCTTATAAATGTTTTGAACAGTGACCAGTTTAATTTATCACAAAAAGATGGACATGCTATTGGTAGACATTCCAATACTACCTGATTCTACTTAAGGTCTCAAAATGACCGAGAACAAACCAATGGTTAAATGATAAGCACACAACACAGAGGATGTTAACTCATTAAACATCTTATGAATGATCTTATGTATCATTATTACAGACTATAAAAGTTGATAATAAATGTGTGAATAACCAGCTTACTAAAACAAATGTGGGAGTAATGATACATGAATGATGAATAAACTATTTACTTAGCAAGTGTTATTGCAAAATGTTACCAATCTCTATATTCATTCAGACTCCACAACATCTGAGAGCTGCTCTTGAGTGACCCCTGACCTGGCAGCAGTGATGTAGTGAGAGTAGTTATTGTGTTCATAACCAGTATGATGATGTTCAAGTGTCTTCTGCGGTCTCCTGCGCTGTTGTGTTGAATCATTAATGGATATAGTAGTATTTACACATTTGAGAATACCTAGTTTATTAACATTTAAATAAAGGTGTAATGATTAATACATGGTGAGCAAACTGTAAATGACTTACAAATGGTTTATTACTGAAATTATAAAGTGTTACCCATAATTGGATGTTCTTACATTTTACCCTTAACTACACCATTATACCATTGAGATAGACTTGGACGTTATCTGATATCATGCAGCATTGTACATTTCAACTTTACTACAGTTGATGAAGACGTCTTGCCTCAATTGAGCCACTAGAGGGAGATGTTAAACAACATATAGCATGAGTCATGACGTCCTCAGAATGTAACATTAGAACACTAGATACTATTTATCATTAAGTAACATGGGACAACCACAGACTTAGGTATTGGGGAGTACACAATCCACAATGACTAGAATGTCTTTTATAAAACAAGCTTATGCCTTCTTATGCCTTCTCCAAGTCATTCCATTCCAATCCAGACAAATCATTCACTATCAACACCACATGTATCTATGACGACAACACTGAGATAAGTAAATGTCAGTGTATTGTGAGAATTCCTAGCTGAGTAACATTTCACAAATATGGGCTTAATGGTGAACAAACTGTAAATTCCTTACAAATGGTTTATTACTGAATGTTATTTTAAAGTGTTAACCATAATTGCATATTCTTACATTCAACCATCAATTACTTACAAAATACACAGTTTAGTTAGATCTGGACGTTATCTGATATCATGCAGTATAACTTTACTACACTTGATGAAGGCGTTGTGCCACAATTGAGCCACTAGAGGGAGATGTTAAACAACATGTAGACCGACTCACGACGTCCTCAGAATGTACAATTAGAATATATACTATTTATCATGGAATAACACTTAACATCCACTGAAGTATGCGTTCTCCAATTCAAGAGTTTTCCTTTTCTGGTGTGTTGTTTTCTCTGATTTAAACCAAAAAGACTAAGACATGTAATTTCCATTTCATTTAGTTTAAATCAATCATCTCCAAAGCACTTATAAAATAATTTCCCACACAACAATGACAACTCGTTCAGAATAAATCATAATTAGCAATTTAATCAAGTTAGCCCTCCTCAACAGCTTCAGCTGTGTTCCCCAGACCCTGGGCACAAGGACCATCTATAAAACAAGTCTAACTACTGTATTGTAACAGTAAACATACCTTGCACAAAATCCTGTGATTGTGTGAATGTCACGTTTGTGTCATTTTTTATTCATGACTTAATTTGGTAACACTTTATAATAATGTTCAGTAATAAGCCACTTGTCTACAGTCATTTACAGTTTACTCGCCATTTACTAATCATTAGGTCCCACATTTGTTAAAAGTAAGTAAGCTATGTATTCTCACATGTATAAACAACTTTTAAATGATATTTTAATGATTAATTCATTTACTAACCAAGTATTTTTGCAGTCACTAATCTAAAGTGAGAGCTATTTGTATCTTTGGAACTATTAATCAATGTTTTGGGTGACCTGTGTAATTTCTCACAATAAGTAGACATTTAAGGTGTCAAAATGGACTAGAAAATATCAATAGTTGTAATGTATACGCTTGGAGTCAGGAAGCAGGTGCAGAAGGTAAGTTTAATGATGAGAATACAGATAAACAAAACAGGAGAAGAGTACTGAACAAAACCAATACTGCCTGATGACTGAGGCTACATGAAGGGAGAGTAATCAGGGTGGTGATGATGTCTAGGTGTGCACAATGATGGTTTCCAGGTGTGTATAATGATGGCTGCCAGGACCGGTGGTTAGCAGACTGACGACGTCGAGCTCTGGAGGGAGGGAGCAGGAGTAGGCGTGACAGTACCACCTCCCCCCCAATGTGCGACTCCAGCCCCAGGATGACTATGGCCAGGAGGACGTACCCGAGGGCGAGGAGCGGGTCTGAACGGTGGATGTGGAAATACCAGATGATGTTGATGTCCAGGATGTCT
Organism: Oncorhynchus tshawytscha; assembly: GCF_018296145.1. Classification (NCBI taxonomy): domain Eukaryota; kingdom Metazoa; phylum Chordata; class Actinopteri; order Salmoniformes; family Salmonidae; genus Oncorhynchus; species Oncorhynchus tshawytscha. The sequence goes on from NC_056454.1 coordinate 47,337,514, forward strand.
TCCACCAGGACCAAAGAGCACTCCTCAGGACCATACCCCTCCCAGAGAGCTGCTCTTGCGTGACCCCTGACCTGGCAGCAGTGACGTAGTGAGAGTAGAGGAAGTGTTCATGCCCAGTGTGTTGATGTTGAAGTGTCTGCTGTTTCTCCTGCACTGTTATGTTGACTAATTAATGTATACACTGTAGTAGTTATTTATAAATGTGTGAAAACCTAGCTGAGTAACATTTCGCAAATGTGGCCTTAATATTAAATGGTGAGCAGACTGGAAATGCCTTACAAATGGTTTATTACTGAATGTTATTATAAAGTGTTACCCATAATTGTATATTCTTATATTATATTAACCCAGGTTATTCCTTCAAAAATAAAACATTATTTCAAACACCTACTTGGTACCTGCACATTTACAAAGTTTTTTATAACAACAGCATCATATATGATACAACAACACCAGGTGATGGAAATACAACACATCATTCTTGTTATTGTTATTTTAGAGTGGTACAATAAGGGATCACACACAGCAACATAGCGGTCAATAGATATCAAGACCAAATTACCCAGAAATAAAGAAGTACATAAACAAGAGATGTAGAAATGAAACACACAGAAATATTCCCCAAAACCCCAGCATGGTTCCATTGTTGCTACAGTCATTACTGGTATCACAATCAGTCCCACCAGGAGATCTGACACAGCCAGAGAGAGGATGAGCAGGATGGTTGTAATGTGGAGCTGCTTGAAGTGAGAGATGGAGATGATCACCAGTAGGTTCAAAAATACTGTAACTGCTGAAATCAATGAGAAGAAGATGTACAGTGTTATATAGATAGATGTCGATAGCAAAGCCTTTCTGCAAGAAGAGTTTCTGTCCTGAAAACAGTATTGAACATCTTCATGTTTCTCCATTTGTATTAAATAGTAAAAATGCTGAGGTCCTGCTCCTGCTTGGTCCTGTGTGTGACCCTGTCAGGTCCATCTTCTGACAAACTCTTAGCTCTGCCTTTCTGTTTATCCCTGAGTTACTGATAACTGATAGAAAGAAAAGGTACATTTTCTCCAATTCAAATCATATCAAACCACATTTGATTCTTTGCTGAACAGTGAATTGCGTACTTACAAGCCGTTAACCAACAATGCAGTTTTAAGAAAAAATAAGTGTTAAGTAGAAAATAGATAAGTAAAAAATAACAGTAAGAAATAATTAAAGAGCAGCAGTAAAATAACAACAGCTAGGCTATATACAGGGGATACCGGTACAGAGTCAATGGGCGGGGCACCGGTTAGTCGAGGTAATTGAGGTAATATGTACATGTAGGTAGAGTTAAAGTGACTATGCATAGATAATAAACAGAGAGTAGCAGCAGCGTAAAAGAGGAGGGGGTCAATGCAAATTGTCCGGGTAGCCATTTGATTAGCTGTTCAGCAGTCTTATGGCTTGGGGGTAGAAGCTGTTTAGAAGCCTCTTGGACCAAGACTTGGGGCTCCGGTACCGCTTGCCATGCGGTGGTAGAGAGAACAGTCTAGGACCTGGGTGGCTGGGGTATTTGACAGTTTTTAGGGCCTTCCTCTTAAACAGCCTGGTATAGAGGTCCTGGATGGCAGAAAGCTTGGCCCCAGTGATGTACTGGGCCGTACTCACTACCCTCTGTAGTGCCTTATGGTCAGAGGCCGAGCAGTTGCCATACCAAGCAGTGAAGCAACCAGTCAGGATGCTCTCGATGGTGCAGATGTTGAACTTTTTGAGGATCTGAGGGCCCATGTCAAATCTTTTCAGTCTCCTGATGGGGAATGTGCTTTGTCGTGCCCTCTTCACGACTGTCTACATGTGCTTGGACCATGTTAGTTTGTTGGTGATGTGGACACCAAGGAACTTGAAGCTCTCAACCTGCTCCACTACAGCCCCGTCGATGAGAATGGGGGCGTGCTCGGTCCTACTTTTCCTGTAGTCCACAATCATCTCCTTTGTCTTGGTTGGATAGGTTGTTATTCTGGCACCACTCGGCCAGGTCTCTGACCTCCTCCCTATAGGCCGTCTCATCGTTGTCGGTGATCAGGCCTACCACTGTTGTGTCGTCAGCAAACTTAATGATGGTGTTGGAGTCGTGCCTGGCCATGCAGTTGTGGGTGAACAGGGAGTACAGGAGGGGACTGAGCACGCACCCCTGGGGAGCTCCAGTGTTGAGGATCAGCGTGGCAGATGTGTTGCTACCTACCCTTACCACCTTGGGGTGGCCGGTCAGGAAGTCCAGGATCCAGTTGCAGAGGGAGGTGTTTAGTCCCAGGTTCATTAGCTTAGTGATGAGCTTTGAGGGTACTATGGTGTTGAACGCTGAGCTGTAGTAAATGAATATCATTCTCACATAGGTGTTCCTTTTGTCCAGGTGGAAAAGGGCAGTGTGGAGTGCAATAGAGATTGCATCATCTGTGGATCAATTTGGGCGGTATGCAAATTGGAGTGGGTCTAGGGTTTCTGGGATAATGGTGTTGATATGAGCCATTACCAGCCTTTCAATGCACTTCATGGCTACAGACGTGAGTGCTACGGGTCTGTAGTCATTTAGGCAGGTTGCCTTTGTGTTCTTGGGCACAGGGACTATAGTGGTCTGCTTGAAACTCTGAAGGGAGTAGTTCACCACGTTATATGAGATCTTCAGTTTCTAGCAATTTCTTGCATGGAATAGCCTTCATTTCTCAGAAAAGGAATAGACTGACGAGTTTCAGAAGAAAGCTACTTGTTTCTGGCCATTTTGAGCATGTAATCGGACCCACAAATGCTGATGCTCCAATTACTCAACTAGTCTAAAGAAGGCCAGCTTTATTGCTTCTTTAATCAGAATACAAGTTTTTAGCTGTGCTAACATAATCGCAAAAGGGTTTACTAATGATCAAATAGTCTTTTAAAATGATTAACTTGAATTAGCTAACACAAACTCGCCGTTGTTACACAGGAGTGATTGTTGCTGATAATGGGTCTGTGTAGATATTCCATTAAAAAAATCAGCCGTTTCCAACTACAATAGTCATTTACAAAATTAACAATGTTTTGTTTCAAAATCAAGTGTCCCCAAACATTTGATTGGTAGTGTATATACAGTGGGGCAAAAAAGTATTTAGTCAGCCACCAACTGTGCAAGTTCTCCGACTTAAAATGATGAGAGTGGCCTGTAATTTTCATCATAGGTACACTTCAACTATGACAGACAAAACGAGAAAAAAAAAATCCAAAAAATCACATTGTAGGATTTTTTATGAATTTATTTGCAAATTATGGTGGAAAATAAGCATTTGGTCAATGACAAAAGTTTAACTCAATACTTTGTTATATACCCTTTGTTGGCAATGACAGAGGTCAAATGTTTTCTGTAAGTCTTCACAAGGTTTTCACACACTGTTGCTGGTATTTTGGCCCATTCCTCCATGCAGTGATGTTTTGGGGCTGTTGCTGGGCAACACGGACTTTCAACTCCCTCCAAAGATTTTCTATGGGGTTGAGATCTGGAGACTGGCTAGGCCACTCCAGGACCTTGAAATGCTTCTTACGCAGCCACTCCTTCGTTGCACGGGCGGTGTGTTTGGCATCATTGTCATGCTGAAAGACCCAGCCACGTTTCATCTTCAATGCCCTTGATGATGGAAGGAGGTTTTCACTCAAAATCTCACGATACATGGCCCCATTCATTCTTTCCTTTACACGGATCAGTCGTCCTGGTCCCTTTGCAGAAAAACAGCCCCAAAGCATGATGTTTCCACCCCCATGATTCACAGTAGGTAGGGTGTTCTTTGGATGCAACTCAACTTTATTTGTCCTGCAAACACGACGAGTTGAGTTTTTCCCAAAAAATCATATTTTGGTTTCATCTGACCATATGACATTCTCCCAATCTTCTTCTGGATCATCCAAATGCTCTCTAGCACACTTCAGACGGGCCTGGACATGTACTGGCTTAAGCAGGGGGACACGTCTGGCACTGCAGGATTTGAGTCCCTGGCGGCGTAGTGTGTTACTGATGGTAGGCTTTGTTACTTTGGTCCCAACTCTCTGCAGGTCATTCACTAGGTCCCCCCGTGTGGTTCTGGGATTTTTGCTCACCGTTCTTGTGATCATTTTGACCCCACGGGGTGAGATCTTGCGTGGAGCCCCAGATCGAGGGAGATTATCAGTGGTCTTGTATGTCTTCCATTTCCTAATAATTGGTGGTACGTCCAGATGAGTATGAGGCGGGAGGGAGTTTAAGTACAATTCTTACAAGCTCTTTGGCTGGTCTGTAGCTTATTTTTTCGATGTTTGGGGCTGCTGGTGAACTATCATGTACAGGCATAATCAAAGTGACACTAGACTAGCGCACTTGCCAGAGACTTTTGGGTGATACTAGCAAAGTTTTTCATCCAATTGTCGACAGACAATTAAAAAATGATGAAAGCCCTTAATGGTGCTGCCCAAGCCAAAAAAAGCTTTGGGCCAAGAGGGCCCTCTATCCACTCAATGATCAGTTCAAACAGCTGAGCTCCAGAAAACAAAGGGGGCAGCTCTTCAGACGTAGAAGAGATACAGTAGTATGTGATCAGCTGACGTGTGTATCTGCACACTAAAAACAGATGGTTCTGTATGGTGCCAATTGAGAGTTCTTTATCTTGTAACCATCGCAGATCCCTTTTTGGTGAAATATTGAACACTTTGTTAAGGTTCTACCCTTTACTGAACGCTGTTCTCAGCTGGATGGTAGGGCCAGTTTTGACAATGGATTTATTATTGGAAACAAACCTTCACGTGAACCTGATTGGTCAACTCCCCTAATCCTCCTGCATCAATTAACATGAACCTTTCCCATTCAGAGGGCTATAAGAAAATCAAAATCTGTCACCAAAGATTATTATTGATTTATTTTTGACCTTTCTTTAACTAGGCAAGTCAGTTAAGAAAAATTCTTATTTTCAATGACGGCCTAGGAACCGTGTTCAGGGGCAGAAGATGTTGGATAAAAGTCAGGAATTCAATTGGTGAGGGATGAATATAGCACCATTCATGTAAGTAGAGACCGTGAACTGTAGGAATATGGTAACATAGTGGAAACATGGTGGAAGGACCTGGATTCATTGAAATGTAAGAAAACCAACACCACCTGAAAATGGATTCATTTCATTCACACATATGCAATTAACATAATTCATACACATTTGACATCAGTCCTCATTCAATTTGAACAATGCTCAACTACATACAGAGTCAAATCCATTGGAAGCAGACCTAAAGTAATGTTTGTAATATTGTTGAGATTAGTAAAAATGCTACGCAAATTGCTATTCTATAATGGCATCGCTGGTATGACCCTCTTGACTTCTCAACTGTCTGGTAGAGTTGGGTTATTTCCAAAATAAACATGAAGTTGAAAATAATTAACAACTATTGGAAATTCAACATGTGTTTCAAGAAGGGACATGATCGTAAGGTTCTAGTTGAACCCAACAAGCCTGCTATCATAAGATACAAAACAAATGGCAAGCGTTTTCGGACCTTCCCTTGGTCGTATTCTCACGGAGACCAATTGGTAAATCTCAGAGACCAATTGGTAAACTCTGATTTACCACCCCAAGATATTCCTGAACCATGTCTATTTGCGCCCCTACTGGATGGAAATTACAAGTGTAATGGCTGTGTTCAATGCAATGGCACTTATAAATGTAGATCCTTCAAACACCCACAAACAGGGAAATCGATCCCAATCAAAGGTGTTATTACGTGGTCCACTAAGGCAGTTATTTATCTTGTAACTTGTCCTTGTGGTAAAAATTATGTGGGTAAAACAAAGCGTGAATTAAAAGTACGTATCTCAGAGCATCGTAGCACCATTAGGTGTAAAAACTTGACCTACCCAGTTGCGGCCCACTTTTTGGAGGCAGGCCCCTCGATTTCGTCTCTGTGTTATATTGGCATCGAAAATGTCACCCTCCCTAGGATAGGGGGTGACCTTGATAATTTATTGTTAAAACGAGAGGCTGCCTGGATCTTTAATTTAAAGACCCTTGCTCCCTTCGGTCTCAACGTAGACTTTGATCTGAATCCATTCTTGTGATTGTGACTTTGCCATTGTAATTGTTTGTAAGCTTGTGTAGTCTAAAATGAATCTATGATCGTATGCTTTCCATTTGTATTTTTTGTATGCTGCTCTTTCTATGCCATTTTATTATTTGAGAAATTAGGCCACTCTTGGCCATGATTACAAACACATGTGTGTCTTGACGCTATATAAACGAGTCATCCTGCATTGTTTGTGATTGTACCCTGATGAAGACAGCATGGCTGTCGAAAAGTTGGTAAATTATTTTTTTTGCATCTGAGCTCCTAGAGTGTGCGGCTCTCCTTTATTTTTAAGCGTTAGAAGCCAGCCTTGCCATTGAAATGCAAAATGTGAAACTGAAGTTCTTTAGACTTCCAATATTCAAGACAACAAAATGAGACATGGAAGGATGGCCTTGTGAAACTACAGGACACATCACAGCATATGTCATTTGGCCATAAGAAAATAACAGTCAGGCAGTTGATAAGACGGTACATCTTTATGGTGTATGTTCTAATGGCATTTCATAGGAACATTCCATAGACTTGTACAAATGTCCATCTGAACTGAATTATGAAACAATGATTCAAGTTGAGGGAGACAGTTACATCATTGGGACACATAATATTTGCCAGAGACCACTCTGCAGTATTCTGACCCAATCATATTTTTTGTCTAATTAGTTACCTCAGATTCAAGAGGGACCTGTTAGCACTAATATTCAAGGCTCTGTAATAATGACACGTCACTCTACCAATTAAAGGTGTCAAACAAGACACACACACACACACACACACAAAGTCAGCCAGACACAAACAAACACACACACACGCACACACATGCAAACATTCATCTAGTATACTGTCATTTCACCTCTCTAGTTCTCATGAGTCTCAAAGAGCATATTGCATCAGCAAAACTCAATCTGTTCTCTGTGCCTGATGTCACTGAGACTATATTGTATCTACTGGGTAAGCGAACAACTCTATAATGATGTTAGTTTTACTTTTTTAAGTTTCTGACACTAGAGGGTCCTGTTATTCAATGTATCCAAGGCTCAGGAACAATGAGGTCCAAAACTCTAAGGAATTCTACCAATTAAAGGTGTTGGAGACACACAAATGCTTTCCTCCAGGGCCCTAATAAGGCCCCAATACAGCATAAACATTCAAAGTGAACCTAAGTAAAGCTCTATTGTCGTTTGTGTGAGTGTAACAGTGTTCCTTCTGTACCTCTCCTCACCGTTACCTGGGCTCGAACCAGGAACCCTCTGCACACATCACCCTCGAAGCATCGTTACCTATCGCTCCACAAAAGCCGTGACCATTGAAGAGCAAGCAACAACTACTTCAAGGTCTCAGAGAGAGTGACGTCGCCGATTCAAATGCTATTAGCGTGCATACCGCTAACTAGCTAGCCATTTCACACTGGTTACATGAGCACAACTTCCATTAGGCCTCAGCCTCAATACAACCCTCAACCCCAAACAGGTCTCATCAGGAGACCATGAGTCTGACTCACCTCTGCTACACATTTAACATTTTAGTCATTTAGCACATGGGGTGGGGGGGGTTTGTGGCATTGATAAAGATACTCATGAAGAGGTAGGTTTTCAGAATAAATCTCCCCCTAAACTCACTCAAGTCTCAATCCTACACCGTATCTGTAGTGTCTTTGACAACTAACAAGACATTTACACAAGTAAACATCTAAAATTATATTTGTTTTACCTGGCCTCTCTGAGTTGGCACATCCTGATTTCATGGGGCATGATCCAGGATCAACACATATATAATATGATCCAGGGTTAATATAGACATATCTAACATGCCAAAAGTCTCTCGTGTGACCCCTGACCTGGCAGCAGTGTAGGGAGAGCAGTGGTAGTGAGAGAGTGGTAGTGGTAGTGGAGAGTGGTAGTGGTAGTGAGAGTAGTGGTAGTGAGAGTATTGGTAGTGAGAGTAGTGGTAGTGAGAGTAGTGGTAGTGAGAGTAGTGGTAGTGAGAGTAGTGGTAGTGAGAGTAGTGGTAGTGAGAGTAGGAGTAGTGGTAGTGAGAGTAGTGGTAGTGAGAGTAGGAGTAGTAGTAGTGAGAGTAGTGGTAGTGAGAGTTGTAGTGGTAGTGAGAGTAGTGGTAGTGAGAGTAGTGGTAGTGAGAGTAGTGGTAGTGAGAGAGTAGTAGTAGTAGTGGATTAGTGGTAGTGAGAGTAGTGAGAGTAGTGGTAGTGAGTAGTAGTAGTGAGAGTAGTGGTAGTGAGAGTAGTGGTAGTGAGAGTAGTGGTAGTGGTAGTGTGGTAGTGGTAGTGAGAGTAGTGGTAGTGAGAGTAGTGGTAGTGAGAGTAGTGGTAGTGAGAGTAGTGGTAGTGAGTAGTAGTGAGAGTGGTAGTGAGAGTAGGTAGTAGTAGTGGTAGTGAGAGTAGTGGTAGTGAGAGTAGTGAGTGGTAGTGAGAGAGTGAGAGTAGTAGTAGTAGTAGTGAGACAGTAGTAGGTAGTGAGGTAGGAGTAGTAGTAGTGAGCAGTTGTAGTGAGACTAGTAGTAGTGAGAGTAGTGGTAGTGAGAGTAGGAGTAGTAGTAGTGAGAGTAGTGGTAGTGAGAGCAGTTGTAGTGAGACTAGTAGTAGTGAGAGTAGTAGTAGTGAGAGTAGGAGTAGTAGTAGTGAGAGCAGTTGTAGTGAGACTAGTAGTAGTGAGAGTAGTGGTAGTGAGAGTAGTGGTAGTGAGAGTAGTGATAGTGAGAGTAGTGGTAGTGAGAGTAGGATTAGTGGTAGTGAGAGTAGTGGTAGTGAGAGTAGTGATAGTGAGAGTAGTGGTAGTGAGAGTAGTGTAGTAGTGAGAGCAGTTGTAGTGAGACTAGTAGTAGTGAGAGTAGTGGTAGTGAGTAGTAATGGTAGTGAGTAGTGAGTAGTGAGAGTAGTGGTAGTGAGAGGTAGTGAGAGTGTTGTAGTGGTAGTGAGTAGTGGTAGTGAGAGTAGTGGTAGTCAGAGTAGTAGTGGTAGTGAGAGTAGTGGTAGTGAGAGTAGTGGTAGTGAGAGTGAGTAGTAGTGGTAGTGAGTAGTGGTAGTGTGGTAGTAGTGAGTGAGTAGTGGTAGTGAGTAGTGTAGTGGTAGTAGTGAGAGTAGTGGTAGTGAGAGTAGTGGTAGTGAGAGAGTAGTGGTAGTGAGAGTAGTGGTAGTGAGTAGTAGTGTAGTGAGAGTAGTAGTAGTGAGGTAGTGAGTAGTGGTAGTGAGAGTAGTGAGTAGTAGTAGTGAGAGTAGTGTAGTGAGAGTGAGTAGTAGTAGTGAGAGTGGTAGTGAGAGTAGTGGTAGTGAGAGTAGTGGTAGTGAGTAGTGGTAGTGAGTAGTGTAGTGAGAGTAGTGGTAGTGAGAGTAGTGGTAGTGAGTGAGCAGTGTAGTGAGAGTGTAGTAGTGAGAGTAGTGGTAGTGAGAGTAGTGGTAGTGAGAGTAGTGGTAGAGAGTAGTGGTAGTGAGAGTAGTGGTAGTGAGAGTAGTTGTAGTGTAGAGTAGTGGTAGTGAGTAGTAGTAGTGAGTAGAGTAGTGGTAGTGAGTAGTGGTAGTAGAGTGGTAGTGAGTGGTAGTGAGAGTAGTGGTAGTGAGTAGTAGTGAGTAGTGAGAGTAGTGGTAGTGAGTAGTGGTAGTGTAGTGGTAGTGAGAGTAGTGGTAGTGAGTAGTGAGAGTAGTGGTAGTGAGAGTGAGAGTAGTGGTAGTGAGTAGTGGTAGTGAGTGAGAGTCAGTGGTAGTGAGAGTAGTGGTAGTGAGAGTAGTGGTAGTGAGAGTAGTGGAGTGAGAGTAGTAGTGAGAGTAGTGGTAGTGAGTAGAGTAGTGGTAGTGAGAGTGAGTAGTGGACTAGTAGTAGTGAGAGTAGTGGTAGTGAGAGTAGTGGTAGTAGAGTGGAGTAGTGGTAGTGAGCAGTAGTAGTGAGTAGTAGTAGTGTAGTAGTAGTAGTGAGAGTAGAGTAGTGTAGTGAGTAGTAGTAGTGAGAGTAGTAGTAGTGAGAGTAGTGGTAGTGAGAGTAGTGGTAGTAGTGGTAGTGAGAGTAGTGGTAGTGAGAGTAGTGGTAGTGAGTAGTGTAGTGAGTAGTGGTAGTGAGAGAGTAGTGGTAGTGAGAGTAGTGGTAGTGAGTAGTGGTAGTGAGAGTAGGAGTAGTAGTAGTGAGTAGTGGTAGTGAGAGTAGTAGTGAGAGTAGTGGTAGTGAGAGTAGTAGTGAGAGTAGTGAGAGTAGTGGTAGTGAGTGAGTAGTGGTAGTGAGAGTAGTGGTAGTGAGTAGTGGTAGTGGTAGTGAGTAGTGGTAGTGAGAGTAGTAGTAGTGGTAGTGAGAGTAGTGGTAGTGAGAGTAGTGGTAGTGAGTAGTGAGAGTAGTAGTAGTGTAGTGAGTAGTGGTAGTGAGAGTAGTGGTAGTGAGAGTAGTGGTGAGAGTAGAGAGTAGTGGTAGTGAGAGTAGTGGTAGTGAGAGTAGTGGTAGTGAGAGTAGTGGTAGTGAGAGTAGTGGTAGTAGAGAGTAGTGGTAGTGAGAGTAGTGGTAGTGAGAGTAGTGGTAGTGAGAGTAGTAGTAGTGAGTAGTAGTAGTAGTGAGAGAGTAGTGGTAGTGAGAGTAGTAGTAGTGAGTAGTGGTAGTGAGAGTAGTGGTAGTGAGAGAGGAGTGAGTAGTGAGAGTAGTGGTAGTAGTAGTAGTGAGAGTAGTGAGTAGTGGTAGTGAGAGTGAGTGGTAGTGAGAGTAGTGGTAGTGAGAGTAGGTAGTGGTAGTGGTAGTAGTAGTGGTAGTAGTAGTGAGTGAGTGGTAGTGAGTAGTGGTAGTGAGGTAGTAGTGGTAGTGAGTAGTGGTAGTAGAGTAGTGGTAGTGAGTGAGTAGTAGTGAGAGTAGTGGTAGTGAGAGTAGTGGTAGTAGTGAGTAGTGGTAGTGGTAGTGAGAGTAGTGGTAGTGAGAGTTGTTGTAGTGGTAGTGAGAGTAGTGGTAGTGAGAGTAGTGGTAGTCAGAGTAGGAGTAGTGGTAGTGAGAGTAGTGGTAGTGAGAGCAGTGGTAGTGAGAGTTGTTGTAGTGGTAGTGAGAGTAGTGGTAGTCAGAGTAGGAGTAGTGGTAGTGAGAGTAGTGGTAGTGAGAGTAGTGGTAGTGAGAGTAGGAGTAGTGGTAGTGAGAGTAGTGGTAGTGAGAGTTGGAGTAGTGGTAGTGAGAGTAGTGGTAGTGAGAGTAGTGGTAGTGAGAGTAGGAGTTGTAGTAGTGAGAGCAGTGGTAGTGAGAGTAGTGGTAGTGAGAGTAGTGGTAGTGAGAGTAGTGGTAGTGAGAGTAGTGGTAGTGAGAGTAGTGGTAGTGAGAGTAGGAGACATCACCAACGTGACATGGCCATTTCTGCCAGATGGAGATTTTAACAGAACATTGCTAAGATGTTCAAATGTTCACAGATGACCAGCAGGGTCAAATAATAATAATCACAGTGGTTGTCGATGGTGCAACAGGTCAGCACCTCAGGAGCAAATGTCAGTTGGCTTTTCATAGCTGATCATGCAGAGTATCTCTATCGCTCCTGCTGTCTCTAGATAGTTGAAAACAGCAGGTCTGGGACAGGTAGCACGTCCGATGAACTGGTCAGGGTTCCATAGCCGCAGGCAGAACAGTTGAAATTGGAGCAGCAGCATGGCCAGGTGGACAGGGGACAGCAAGGAGTTATCAGGCCAGGTAGTCCTTAGGCATGGTCCTAGGGCTCAGGTCCACGAAAGAGAGAAAAAGAAAGAAAGAAAGAATTAGAGAGAGCATACTTGAATTCACACAGGACACCAGATAAGACAGGAGAAACACTCCAGATATAACAGACTGACCCTAGCCCCCCGACACATAAACTACTGCAGCATAAATACTGGAGGCTGAGACAGGAGGGGTTTGGAGTGTGTGGCCCCGTCCGATGATACCCCCAGCCAGGGCCAAACAGGCAGGATTTAACCCCACTTTTTAACCCCACTTTACCAAAGCCCCCACACCACTAGAGGGATATCTTCAGCCACCAACTCACCATCCTGAGACAAGGCCGAGTATAGCCCACAAATATCTCAGCGACGGCACAACTCAAGGGGGGGCGCCAACCCAGACAGGAAGATCACGTCAATGACTCAACCCACTCAAGCGACGCACTCCTCCTAGGGACGGCATGGAAGAGCACCAGTAAGCCAGTAACTCAGGCCCTGTCATAGGGTTAGAGGCAGAGAATCCCAGTGGAGAGAGGGGAACCGGCCAGGCAGCGACAGCAAGGGCAGTTCGTTGCTCCAGTGCCTTTCCATTCACCTTCACACTCCTGGGCCAGACTACACTCAATCATAGGACCTACTGAAGAGATGAGTCTTCAATAAAGACATAAAGGTTGAGACCGAGTCTGCATCTCTCACATGGATAGGCAGACCATCCCACAAAAATGGAGCTCTATAGGAGAAAGCCCTGCCTCCAGCTGTTTGCTTAGAAATTCTAGGGGCAGTAAGGAGGCCTGCATCTTGAAACCATAGCGTACGTGTAGGTATGTACGGCAGGACCATATCGGAAAGATACGTAGGAGCAAGCCCATGTAATGCTTTGTAGTTTAGCAGTAAAACCTTGAAATCAGCCCTTGCCTTAACAGGAAACCAGTGTAGAGAGGCTAGCACTGGAGTAATATGATCACTTTTTTGGTTCTAGTCAAGATTCTAGCAGCCGTAGGCAAAAACACAGACCAAGACTCACAACACACAACTACTCACTATACACAATGACCAAAACTATGCATAGCAGTGAAAGTTAACATTATGTTTCCGAATGACATCACCAAGAGGTCAAATATATAGTGGAAAAATAGTGGTCCTAAAATGGAGCCTTGAAGAACACCGAAATGTACAGTTGATGTGTCAGTGGACAAACCATCCACAGAGACAAACTGATATCTTTCCGACAGATAAGATCTAAACCAGGCCAGAACTTGTCCGTGTAGACCAATTTGGGTTTCCAATCTCTCCAAAAGAATGTGATGATAGATTGTATCAAAAGAAACACAAAAGTCTAGGAGCTCGAGGACGGATACAGAGCCTCGGCCTGATGCCATTAAGAGGTCATTTACCACCACCAATTTACCACCTCAAGTGCAGTCTCAGTGCTATGATGGGGTCAGAAACCAGACTGAAGTGTTTTGAATACATTGTTTGTCTTCGGGAAGGCAGTGCGTTGCTGTGCAACAGCTTTTTTTTACATTTTTGAGAGGAATGGAAGATTCGATATAGGCTGATAGTTTTTTGTATTTTCTGGGTCAAGGTTTGGCTGTTTCAAGAGAGGCTTCATTACTGCCACTTTCAGTGAGTTTGGTACACATCTGGTGGATAGAGAGCCGTTTATTTTGTTCAAAATAGGAGGGCCAAGCACAGGAAGCAGATCTTTCCATAGTTTAGTTGGAATAGGGTCCAGAATGCAGCTTGAAGGTGTAGAGACCATGAATATTTTCATCAATGTGTCAAGAGATATAATACTAAAAAACTGGAGTGTCTCCCTTGATCCTAGGTCCTGGCAGAGTTGCGCAGACTCATTACATCTGAGCATTGGAGGAATACGCATTGTTAAAGAGGAGTCCGTAATTTGATTTCAAATGATCATGCTCTTTTCCTCAAAGAAGTTCATGAATTTATCGCTCCTGAAGTGAAAGCCATCCTATCTTGGGGAATGCTGCTTTTTAGTTAGCTTTGCGACAGTTTCAAAAATAAATTTGCGATTGTTCTTATTGTCCTCAATTAAGTTGGAAAAATAGGATGATTGTGCAGCAGTTAGAGCTCTTCGATACTGCACGGTACTGTCTTTCCAAGCTAGTCGGAAGACTTCCAGTTTGGTGTAGCGCCATTTCTACCAGGGAGCAAGTTTCTTATGACAAATGTTTTTTGTTTTTAGGGGTGCGACTGCATCTAGGGTATTGCGCAAGGTTAAACTTCCTCAGTTAGGTGGTTAACTGATTTTGTACTCTGACGTCCTTGGGTAGGCGGAGGGAGTCTGGAAGGGCATCTAGGAATCTTTGGGATGTCCGAGAATTTATATCACGACTTTTGATGATCCTTCATTAAATAGTACCCACAAAACACCAGTCTCAACGTCAACAGTGAAGAGGTGACTCCAGGATGCTGGCTTTCTAGGCAGAGTTGCAAAGAAAAAGCCATATCTCAGACAGTCAAAAAAAATAAAATAATGAAAAACTCCTTATGGCTGGGGGCAGTATTGAGTAGCTTGGATGAATAAGGTGCCCAGAGGTGCCCAGAGTAAACTGCCTGCTCCTCAGTCCCAGTTGCTAATATGTGCATATAATTAGTATATTTGGATGGAAACCACTCTGAAGTTTCTAAAACTGTTTGAATGATGTCTGTGAGTATAACAGAGCTCATATGGCAGGCAAAAACCTGAGAAAAAATCCAAACAGGAAGTGGGAAATCTGAGGCTTGTAGTTTTTTAACTCATCCCCTATTGAAGATACAGTGGGATATTGGTTATGTTGCACTTCCTAAAGCTTCCACTAAATGTCAACCATCTTTAGAAACTTGGTTGAGGCTTTTACTGTAAAGGGGGGCTGAAAGAGAGGGGAATGAGTCAGAGGTCTGCCAACAGCCACGGGCTGGTCACGCTCATTTCACATGAGAGGTAGCTCCCTTTCCTTTCCTTTTCTGAAGACAAAGGAATTCTCCGGTTCGAACCTTATTGAAGATTTATGTTAAAAACATCCTAAAGATTGATTCCATACATCGTTTGACATGTTTCTACGGACATTTTGTCTGCGACTAGTGAACGCTCTTTGTGAGTTTTGATTTGTTTACCAAACGCCCTAACAAAAGTAGCTATTTGGACATAAATTATGGACATTATCAAACAAATCAAACATATATTGTTGAACTGGGATTCCTGGGAGTGCATTCTGATGAAGATCTTCAAAGGTAAGTGAATATTTATAATGTTATTTCTGAATTCTGTTGACTCCAACATGGCGGATATATGTATTTGTTCTCTGAGCGCCGTTCTCAGAGTATTGCATGGTTTGCCTTTTTCCGTAAAGCTTTTTTGAAATCTGACACAGCGGTTGCATTAAGGAGAAGAGTATCTAAAGTTCCATGCATAACACTTGTATTTTCATCAACATTTATAATGAGTATTTCTGTAAATTGATGTGGCTCTCTGCAAAATCACCGGATGGTTTTGGAACTAATGACAATACCGCGCCAATGTAAACTCAGATTTTTTTATATGAACTTTATCAAACAAAACATTCTTATATTGTGTAACATGAAATCCTATGACTGTCATCAGATGAAGGTCATCAAAGGTTAGTGATTCATTTTATCTCTATTTGTGCTTTTTGTGACTCCTCTCTTTGGCTGGAAAAATGGCATTGTTTTTATGTGGCTTGGCTCTGACCTAACATAATCATTTGTGGTGCTTTCGCTGTAAAGCCTATTTGAAATCGGACACTGTGGTGGGATTAACAACAAGATTTGCTTTAAAATGGTATAAGATACTTGTATGTTTGAGGAATTTTAATTATTAGATTTCTGTTGTTTTGAATTTGGCGCCCTGCACTTTCACTGGCTGTTGTCATATCGATCCCGTTAACAGGAGCCCTAAGAAGTTTTAAGATGGGCAAAAGTGGACTGGACAGAGGAACTTTGCCTAGCATCCCACAGTCGCCTCTTCACTGTTGATGTTGAGACTGGTGTTTTGCGGGTACAGATTTTAAAGCTTAGCCTTCGATACTGGTAAGGCTTAGAAGGTAGGGAGGGATGTATTTTCTGTTTGTCGCTATTGTCAAAGTATGATTATTGTGATGTTGAAAAGACAAGCCATGATATTGAAGCACCAAAGTGGGTATGCTTTGTCGGACCAAACTTTTTAGTTGTGTGATGCATTGGCACAGAAAACTATTGGTGAAAACTTCCATGCATTGTATATGATTGGGATCAAAATATTGGATATCTAATATGGCCCCCCTAGATTTTAATTGCCTGCAGCCAGATCTCATCGTGTTGTAGGCCTAATGAAACATGCAAGGAGATTGAGCTCGTCCGTGGTGGTCGGCGATCCCTCAACCTTCTCGCCTGTAGCCCTGCGTGGCATCGACTGTGCCACAAAAGTATGCTGAAGTGTCAATGTCAATAACCACGTTTCCAAGCATTATTTAGAATTAATTCAATGAGGGGGGAGGGTGTGTACATTTGTTTTGACAGTACAAGGGTTCAATTAAAATATTCCCAGTACATTTTGAACTGCCCCTAAGTGCTTTTGAGATCACTGATCGATACAACTGAGCCGAACTGGAAATCGTATGTCTTAGTCACATTAAAAAAAACATCAATGGGTGATTTGGTCAGAATACATCTTGGTTGTTCTGATGTCTGACAAAAAGTTCTTGTCCCCATGATGTAACTGAGACAAAGTGTCCCTCGACTTGAAGAAGTGTAGTTCATAATTCAGTTCAGATGGACATTTCTAAACTTCTATGGAATGTTCCTATGGAATCCCACTATTAATTCTGATTGAATGTGCTATAAGAATGTACACAATAAAGTTATGCCATCTCATCAACTTCCTTATTATCAGCTTTCCACCAGCAGCCAGCTGACATGTGGCGTGCCATCTCGTTTCCTGAGGTTGTGGATTATGTTCCAAACTGAGCACTGACATCACCAAAAACAGTAAGTCTGCACAGTTATCTTATTTCCCATGTCTAAAAACCTTTAAGTGACCAAATCCTCACCCATACTATATCTTCCCATTAATATTGCTCAGAATGGTCTTCCTGACGGGCCGCCCCCAGGTGGTAAGGTTAGGTAACAACACATCCCGCAACGATTATCCTGAAAACAGGGGGCCCCTCAGGGGTGCGTGCTCAGTCCCCTACTGTACTCCCTGTTCACTTATGTCTGCATGACCATATGACCAGGCACGACTCCAACACCAATATTAAATTTGCCGTTGACACAACAGTGGTAGGCCAGATCAGCGACAAATATGAGACAGCCTATAGGGAGGAGGTCAGAGACCTGGATGTGTGGTGCCAGTGATCAAGACAAAGAAGATTGTGGACTAGAGGAAAAGGAGGAGCGAGCACGCCCCCGTCCTCATTAACGTGGCTGTAATGGAGCAGGTTGACAGCTTCAAGTTCCTCAGTGTCCACATCACAAACAAACTATCATGGTCCAAGCACACTAAGACAGTCATGAAGAGAGCACGACAAAGTCTATTCACCCTCAGGAGACTGAAAAGATTTAGCATGGGTCCTCAGATCCTCAAAAAGTTCTACAGCTGCACTATCGAGAGCATCCTGACTGGCCTGCATCACTGTCTGGTATTTGTAACTACTCGGCCTCCGACCGCAAGGCACTACAGAGGGTAGTGAGTAAGGTCCAGTACATCACTGGGGCCAAGCTTCCTGCCATCCAAGACCTCTATAACAGGCTGTGTTGGAGGAAGGCCCTATAAATTGTCAAAGAATCCAGCCACCCTAGTCACAGACTGTTCCCTCAGCTACCACACGGCAAGCGGTACTGGACTGCCAAGTCTAGGTCCAAGAGACTGCTTAACATATTCTACCCCCAAGCCATAAGACTGCCATAAGACTGCTGAACAGCTAATCAAATAGACTATCAAATAGACTACAGACTATTTGCATTGTTCCCCTCCTCTTTTATGCTGCTGCTACTCTCTGTTTATTATCTAGGTATAGTCACTTTAACTTTAACTCCCATGTACATATAACCTCAATTACCTCGACTAACCAGTTCCCCAGCACATTGATTCTGTACCGGTACCCCCTGTATATAGCCTCCACATGAACTCTGTACCGGTACCCCCTGTATATAGCCTCCACATTGACTCTGTACCGGTACCCCCTGTATATAGCCTCCACATTGACTCTGTACCGGTACCCCCTGTATATAGCCTCCACATTGACTATGTACTGGTAATCCCTGTATATAGCCTCCACATTGACTCTGTACCGGTACCCCCTGTATATAGCCTCCACATTGACTATGTACTGGTAATCCCTGTATATAGCTTCCACATTGACTCTGTACCAGTACACCCTGTATATAGCCTCCACATTGACTCTGTACCAGTACACCCTGTATATAGCCTCCACATTGACTCTGTACCGGTACCTCCTGTATATAGCCTCCACATTGATTCTGTACTGGTACCCCCTGTATATAGCCTCCACATGAACTCTGTACCGGTACCCCCTGTATATAGCCTCCACATTGACTATGTACTGGTAATCCCTGTATATAGCCTCCACATTGACTCTGTACCGGTACCCCCTGTATATAGCCTCCACATTGACTCTGTACCGGTACCCCCTGTATATAGCCTCCACATTGACTCTGTACCGGTACTCCCTGTATATAGCCTCCACATTGACTCTGTACCGGTACCCCCTGTATATAGCCTCCACATTGACTCTGTACCGGTACCCCCTGTATATAGCCTCCACATTGACTCTGTACCGGTACCCCCTGTATATAGTCTCCACATTTACTCTGTACCAGTACACCCTGTATATAGCCTCCACATTGACTCTGTACCGGTACCCCCTGTATATAGCCTCCACATTGACTCTGTACCGGTACCCCTGTATATAGCCTCCACATTGACTCTGTACCGGTACCCCTGTATATAGCCTCCACATTGACTCTGTACCGGTACCCCCTGTATATAGCCTCCACATTGACTCTGTACCGGTACCCCCTGTATATAGTCTCCACATTTACTCTGTACCAGTACACCCTGTATATAGCCTCCACATTGACTCTGTACCGGTACACCCTGTATATAGTCTCCACATTTACTCTGTACCAGTACACCCTGTATATAGCCTCCACATTGACTCTGTACCGGTACCCCCTGTATATAGCCTCCACATTGACTCTGTACCGGTACCCCCTGTATATAGCCTCCACATTGACTCTGTACCAGTACACCCTGTATATAGCCTCCACATTGACTCTGTACCGGTACCCCCTGTATATAGCCTCCACATTGACTCTGTACCGGTACCCCCTGTATATAGCCTCCACATTGACTCTGTACCGGTACCCCCTGTATATAGCCTCCACATTGACTCTGTACCGGTACCCCCTGTATATAGCCTCCACATTGACTCTGTACCGGTACCCCCTGTATATAGCCTCCACATTGACTCTGTACCAGTACACCCTGTATATAGCCTCCACATTGACTCTGTACCGGTACCCCTGTATATAGTCTCCACATTTGACTCTGTACCAGTACACCCTGTATATAGCCTCCACATTGACTCTGTACCGGTACACCCTGTATATAGTCTCCACATTGACTCTGTACCAGTACACCCTGTATATAGCCTCCACATTGACTCTGTACCGGTACCCCTGTATATAGCCTCCACATTGACTCTGTACCGGTACTCCCTGTATATAGCCTCCACATTGACTCTGTACCGGTACCCCCTGTATATAGCCTCCACATTGACTCTGTACCGGTACCCCCTGTATATAGCCTCCACATTGACTCTGTACCGGTACCCCTGTATATAGTCTCCACATTGACTCTGTACCGGTACCCCCTGTATATAGCCTCCACATTGACTCTGTACCGGTACCCCTGTATATAGCCTCCACATTGACTCTGTACCGGTACCCCCTGTATATAGCCTCCACATTGACTCTGTACCGGTACTCCCTGTATATAGCCTCCACATTGACTCTGTACCGGTACCCCCTGTATATAGCCTCCACATTGACTCTGTACCGGTACCCCCTGTATATAGCCTCCACATTGACTCTGTACCAGTACTCCCTGTATATAGCCTCCACATTGACTCTGTACCGGTACCCCTGTATATAGCCTCCACATTGACTCTGTACCGGTACCCCCTGAATAGAGCCTCCACATTGACTCTGTACCGGTACCCCCTGAATATAGCCTCCACATTGACTCTGTACCGGTACCCCTGTATATAGCCTCCACATTGACTCTGTACCGGTACCCCTGTATATAGCCTCCACATTGACTCTGTACCGGTACCCCCTGTATATAGCCTCCACATTGACTCTGTACCGGTACTCCCTGTATATAGCCTCCACATTGACTCTGTACCGGTACTCCCTGTATATAGCCTCCACATTGACTCTGTACCGGTACTCCCTGTATATAGCCTCCACATTGACTCTGTACCGGTACCCCCTGTATATAGCCTCCACATTGACTCTGTACCGGTACCCCCTGTATATAGCCTCCACATTGACTCTGTACCTGTACCCCCTGTATATAGTCTCCACATTGACTCTGTACCTGTACTCCCTGTATATAGTCTCCACAATGACTCTGTACCTGTACCCCCTGTATATAGTCTCCACATTGACTCTGTGCCTCGATATTGTTATTTTACTGCTCTAATTATTTGTTACTGATATTTTTTACTAATCTATTTTTCACTTAAAATGTATTTTTTCTTAAAACTGCATTGTTGGTTAAGTACGCATTTCACTGTAAGGTCAACACCTGATTGGCGCTGTTGACAAATAACATTTAATTTGAATTGGAGAAAATACCTTTTCTCTCATCTTATCTATCAGTAAGGCTGAATGACAGGTGGGCACAGCAACATCGAATCCCGTATCACATTACATCATTTTTCATTAATTATTTGTTTATCCAACTGTTTGTTTGTGTGTGTGTGTGTGTGTGTGTGTGTGTGTGTGTGTGTGTGTGTGTGTGTGTGTGTGTGTGTGTGTGTGTGTGTGTGTGTGTGTGTGTGTGTGTGTGTGTGTGCAGAGACGTTAGGGAGGGGAGTTTCTGTCAGTAACTCAGGGATAAATAGAGAGGCAGAGCTCAGAGTTTGTCAGAAGGCGGACCTGACAGGGTCACACACAGGAACAAGCAGGAGCAGGACCTCATCAATTGTACTTTTTATTACAAATGGAGAAACATGAAGATGTTCAATACTGTTTTCAAGACAGAAACTCTTCTTGCAGAAAGGCTTTTCTATCGACATCTATCTACATAACACTGTACATCTTCTTCTCATTGATT
This sequence comes from Oncorhynchus tshawytscha, assembly GCF_018296145.1. Classification (NCBI taxonomy): domain Eukaryota; kingdom Metazoa; phylum Chordata; class Actinopteri; order Salmoniformes; family Salmonidae; genus Oncorhynchus; species Oncorhynchus tshawytscha. The sequence goes on from NC_056454.1 coordinate 47,358,612, forward strand.
TCAGCAGTTACAGTATTTTTGAACCTACTGGTGATCATCTCCATCTCTCACTTCAAGCAGCTCCAGACTACAACCAACCTGCTCATCCTCTCTCTGGCTGTGTCAGATCTCCTGGTGGGACTGATTGTGATACCAGTAATGACTGTAGCAATAATGGAACCATGCTGGGGTTTTGGGGAATATTTCTGTGCGTTTCATTTCTACATTGCTTTTTATGTACTACTTTATCACTTGGCAATTTGGTCTTGATATCTATTGACCGCTATGTTGCTGTGTGTGATCCCTTATTGTACCACTCTAAAATAACAATAACAAGAATATCTGTTGTATATCCATCACCTGGTGTTGTTGCAGCATATACGATGCTGTTATTATACAAAACTTTGTAAATGTACAGACACCCAGTAGGTGTTTGAAAGAATGCTTCATTGTTGAAGGAATAATCTGGGTTAATATAATTTACATTGTATTTATAATGGTTGTCCCTTGCTCTATTATTATAACACTTTACATGAAAATCTTTGTGGTGGCCAGATCACAGGCCAGAAAGGTATTTTCTAAAGAGGCTGCCAGTGTGTCTGGTGTTAAAACTGTACAGGCAAATAAGTCTGAGAGAAAAGCAGCAAAAACTCTTCTATTGTTGTTTTCAACTATTTCATTTCTTGGATTCCATCTTTTTATTTTCTTTGTTTTTGTATTATTTAATTGATCATTTCTTATCATATTTCATCAGTTATCTGGCACTTGTTAATTCCTTAATTAATCCAATAATTTATGCTTTCTTTTATCCATGGTTTAAAGTGACAGCTAAACTTTTTAAATTTAAAGATAAGACATTTATAGTTCCTATAATAAGATTCTCTTGTTGGGAAACATAGTTTGATATAGTTTTGATTCTTGTTGTATTTCTTTATATTATTTTTTTGATAACAACACACTGACATGACTCATCTCACTGTTGTCATCATAGGTACATGTGGTGTTGATAAAGAATGACTTGCCTGGATTGGAATGGAATGACTTGGAGGAGGCATAAGAATGCATAAGCTTGTTTTTATAAAAGACATTGTAGTCATTGTGGATTGTGTACTCCAAATACCTAAGGCTGTGGTTGTTCCATGTTAATGATAAATAGTATGTTAGTGTTCTAATAGTACATTCTGAGGACGGCCTGAGTCATTCTATATGTTGTTTAGCATCTCCCTCTAGTGGCTCAATAGTGACACAACGTCTTCATCAAGTTAAGTAAAGTCCAAATGTACAATACTGCATGATATCAGATAACGTCCAGGTCTAAATAAATTCTGTATTGTGTAAGTAGTTGATGGTAAAATGTAAGAATATGCAATTATGGGTAACACTTTACAATAACATTCAGTAATAAACCATTTGTTAGGAATTTACAGTCTGCTCACCTTTTAATATTAAGCCCCCTTTTGTGTAATGTTATTCAGCTAGTTATTCTGACATTTATAAATGACTACTACAGTATATACATGAATTATTCAACACAACAGTGCAAGAGACCACAGCAGACACTTCAACCTCAACATACTGGGTATTGTCACATGCCGGCTCATAGCCTGTGGCACAAATGAGGGGACATGAACAGGTATAAGCCAATCAAAAAGGTTCTTTATTATAAACCAAAAACTATTAACTTTAAACAAAGAAAAAGAAATGAGGTGTGAAAGTATCAAAATGTGAGGTGTATGTAAAGTGCAGGGATGCGTGAATCTGTGTGTGTGTGAATATGACTGAGTGAAAACTAAGTAAAACTACAAAGGAACAAACACAACAGGATCATACCTGGAGAAAAGAGAGAGAGAGAGAGAGAAAAGAGAGAGAGAGAGAGAAAAGAGAGAGAGAGAGAAAAGAGAGAGAGAGAGAGAAAAAGAGAGAGAGAGAGAGAAAAAGAGAGAGAGAGAGAAAAAGAGAGAGAGAGAGAGAGAGAGAGAGAGAGAAAAAAAGAGAGAGAGAGAGAGAAAAAGAGAGAAAAAGAGAGAGAAAAAGAGAGAGAGAGAGTGATTTGTAGTTTAAATACCCATCGCCTGCAGCAAAAGCATCTATCCCGTCCTCTGGCTGGGCAGAGTACTTTAGGATTTTAGTCACTTCGGTGTAACAAGGGCCTAGCCGTGCGGCCCTACCAACCCTCCTATGTATTCGTAATGGCCCTTCGCGTGAGTTGGGTTTGTTCCTTCGTTCACGTCGTCACTCCCTTTATTTCCCTAGTATGGGGCCTTGGATAAATGTACTCTTTCTTAGCATTCTAAGTTTATAGATTCTTCCTATACTCCCTTACCTTGAGTCTTTTTCTCTTTTATATCAATACCTAATAACTAATCTTCTGTTAGTTATTATGCTCGTCAGCTAGTAGTCACTTGGAAACCTATGTATATATCAATACCTAATAACAACTCCTATTAGTTATTATGCTCGTCAGCTAGTAGTCACTCGGAAACTAGTATTGGTATATGTTTTGACTCTACTAAAAATATATTATTGTCCACACAATGAAATATTCTTTAGTGCAATCACTTTAACCTATAACCAGGGTCACTTTCTGTTCAGTGAGAATGTCAAAGGCGTTTGCTCTCCAGATCGTTAATCTGGCCTAGTTGTCAAAGTTTCAAGCTTCAAGGAACCGCTCCTGCACTGCAGAGGAGCCGTGACAGTATGAACAATACCACTACATCACTGCTGCCAGGTCAGGGGTCACACCAGAGCAGCTCTCTCAGATGCTGTTTACTCTGAATGAATATAAAAGAGTGGGTATCACACTAAATAATATATAAGTAAATTGTTTATTCATAATTTATGTAATTAATCTGATAAGTAAACTGGTAATTCACATAATTATAAACAACTTTTATAGTACATAATGATTCATAAGATCATTCCAAAGATGTGAAATAAATGCATTTTTACCATTTAATACTCATTAAAGTAGTTTTTCCCCTAATCTAAAGTAAAGACTATTCTTTATAAATGTTTTGAGCAGTGACCAGTGTAATTTATCACAAAAAGATGGACATGGTTGACATTCCAGCAGTACCTGATGCTCCTTAAGGTTTCAAAATGACCTAGAACATATCAATGGTTAAACAATAAGCACACAACACAGAGGATGTTAAAGGAAATATATTGAACATTTTATTAGTAGTAGTGTGCTGAAGGAAGTAACGTGTTTGTCTGAAAATGACAGCATCCTTGTTGGCAGTGACTGATTTCAGTCACTCAGTAGAAATCAAATAAAAAAAATGTTACTTGTCAAGAACTTTTGTTTAGCCAATGTTATTGCAGATGGTTTATGCACCTAGTTCCGACAGTGAAGCAATATCTAACAATTTAACAAATACCTAATACACACAAATCTAAGTAAAGGACTGGAATTAAGAAAATATTAATATATGGATGACCATTGTCAGAGTGGCATAGACTAAGAGCAGTTCATAGACTATTTACAGGGTAAGTGAACCAGTATCTAAATACATAATTCAACTGAACATTATGTTTTTTAATATACTACCAAACCAAAATCATATTTTATTGTCCACATACAAATATTCAGCTGATGTTAGTGAAATCCTTTTGTTCCAACAGTTCAGTAGTATCTAACAATCCACACAAATAAGTACAAATTTAATTTAAAAATATAAATATTTTGATAAGCAATGTCTGAGTGGTATTGACAAAATACATATGAGATAATTAAAGCAGTATGTAAACATTAATTTGACTAGTGTTCCATTATTAAAGTGACCAGGGATTCCATGTCTATATACATAGGGCAGCATACTCTAAGGTGTAGGGTTGAATAACTGGGTGGTAGTCTGCTTGTGCTGGCTATTTAACAGTCTGAGGGCCTTGAGTGCCAGCTTTGATGCACCTGTTCTGACCTCGCCTTCTGGATGACAGCGGGGTGAACAGGGCGTGGCTCGGGTGGTTGATGTCCTTGATGATCATTGGGCAGACCACAGCACTCTCTGGAGAGTCATAAGATTTCAGATCCTATACTCAGTACCTTGTTGAAGCACATTTGCCAGTGATACCAGGGTATGACGCTACAAGCTTGGCACACCTATATTTGGAGAGTTTGGCCCATTCTTCTCTGCAGATCCTCTCAAGCTCTGTGAGGTTGGGTGGGGAGCGTCGCTGCACAGCTATTTTCAGGTCTCTCCAGAAATCTTCGATCGGGTTTAAATCCGGGCCACAAAAACATTGAGACTTGTCCCAAAGCCAATCCTGCGTTGTCTTGGCTGTGTGTTAGGGTCGTTGTTCTGTTGGAAGGTGAACTTTCGACCTAGTCTAGTCAGTTCTAGGATGAACCCTCCAAAGATTATAAACTGAGACATGGAATTGTTTTAAGATGGTCATACTATGGATCATTTAGCTATTTTTTTAAATCCATTTTAGAATAAGGCTGTAATGTAACAAAATGTGGAAAAGGTAAAGGGGTCTGAATACTTTCCCAATGCACTGTATACATGGTAAAAACAGAGTTCCTTTTGAACTATCTGTTGAATAGTCTGTCCTATATCTATTTGTTGGCACTAAAGTATTTCCATACTTCCCTTCATTTTTTAAAACTGGTACGGGGTTACCTTGAGGCGAGTTTCGTGAGTCTTGAGGGCATCATACAAAACAACCAACATGTAGGAGTTTGTGAGAGTCGACGGTCTGGTCATATTAGTTTGTAGTCCAAACCGTTCGGATGCTACAGACAGAAGTTTTCCCAACGGCGGTACCAACTTCAGACAAGGCCCGTGAAGCTTGTGGGCATAGAAGAGACGCTACAGACATTGTCGTGAAAATACTGATTTTCGGAATGTCTCTTGGTCTGACAAAAACCGCTGTAGCTCTGCCACCTTCCACCGCAGATGCGACATCAGTGGATTGAAATGCAGCCTGTGCCAAAAACCATACATCTCCGGTTTAAAGAGATTTTGATGGGGAGGCCTAGGCTTTTGTCATGGGCAGCACCATTGAGGGCTTTCAACATTTTGAAATAGTTAACACATTAACATGCCACAGGATATACCCATTGGACTTTAGGCTATGAGCTAAACTCCCAGCAGAGCCCACCTCATAGCCTATGGGATAGTCATTTAAGAGCTGGAGGATGGTAAATGTGATCGGCATAACATACCTTTGTAACGCCTTGTCTGTATACCTGCAAAACAGACAAACGTGAGCAGTTCAGTCATCTGCATCCAGTACAGATAGTCTTCATTGATTGATATCCATTGAATCATTTTCTGTTTTAGAAAGATTTGCACAAATATGAAACGCTAGATGGTATCATAACACAAAATCATACAATGGACAAACTTAAATCTTTACTTGATTCAGTGTATTCGTTTTTAAATGGTAAAAAAAAAAAAAAAAACACAAAAAAAATGATTTTCTATACCATTGCCTCATATGAAAATGTTAAGCTCAAATTCAAAAAGCTAGTTTGAGTCAAGAGACATTTTATTTCCTTGTACTTTTACCACTTTTGTTCCCAATTGGTAGTTATAGTATTGTTCCATCGCTGCAACTCCCCTACGGACTCGGGAGAAGCTAATCATGTAGCAACAAGACATGAATTATGTGGATAACAAGAAAATAAATGGTTGGGGTTGATAGACTTGATTTGCTAATGAAAAAAATGTGGAAATTAAACTTTAGAAGCCTTTGTAAACCGTGAATGCACAAGATTGCATTTCCCACTCAGCAACAAAAGCGTGATCAAATTAAGATCCTACATCAGTATGACAGAAGTAGGTCTCCTCTATAAAGTCAATTTATATCTGAACTTTGTGTTTGGTGAAAATGTGCCTCTGCCAAACTAAAAAGAGATCTGTCAGAATAATACCAAAGCCTTTTCATAGTAGAATCAATGAATAAGCGTTTTATTACGGGTAAAAATGTTAAAAACAACAATTCAAACTTCTCTACAATCCACACCACCAACCAGCCATCACACCGAATGCATTTCATCTGCAGCCACACTCATCCACCACCATGTCCTGGTAATGACGTAGGACTACGTTGTCGTTGTTGTCGTAGTAGAGCATGGATACAGGTGACAGGCGGATGGGTACGCAGCAGGGCTGGGGTGTGCCGTGGGGGTCCAGGGAGTGCACCAGAGTCTGCAGGATGGCATGGTTAGTGCCGTTCAGGCTCTCGCTCAGTGGGAACGGGCACTCTCCGTGGCAGTAGTTGGCAAGGTAGCCCTGCGGAGCAATGATCCAGTCCTGCCAGCCCACATCCTTGAATTCAATGTAGAGGCGGCGCGGCTTACACACGTTGCTGGGTGTAACCGGAAGGTAGACGGCGCTCCTCTTCTGCCGAGAGCGGCACTGGAGTGGATTCAGGGATACAACCACGAGGGAGGCATGGAACTCTGGGAGGGTTATGGTCGGCCCTACCGGGACGGCGTTCACCAGGTTCTGGGACATGAAGATGTCCGTCGCCTGGGTGTGGATGGGGTGTGGCTGCAGCTCCAGCACCAGGCCGTAGTTATGACCCGGTTTAAGCCAGTTCTGTGCCAGTGCTGTGAGGTCCAAGGTGAGGGATCCGGCCTCTGGTTCCAGCTGCACCGACTGGGACAGCACCAGCCTGCGGTGGGCCTCGTGGCTCGCTCCCCTCAGGGTCGCACGCAACACCTTGTACAGGGACACGCTGAGCGCCTGTGGGCCCAGGAGGAACCTTGGTGTGCGGAACATGTCCCACTGGAACTTGATTTCCAGCTGCGCCAGAGAGAGCTGCTCCACTGGCTGCAGCACAGACATGTTGAAGAACATGTATTTCTCTACACAGCCTTGGCAGCTGCCGCTCCAGCCTGACACCAGTCTACCTGCAGAGGACAGACAAAAAAAAAAAAGGACATTAGGTCTACACTCTAGAAGTAGGACCTAGGTTTCAATTGACAACTTTATTAGCACTGTTAAGGCTATAGCCAATAAACAAAGCAAATTCTTATACTTTGTCCCCCTCATTTATTTTACAGAGGTAGATAGTTTCAAGTTGGATATTTGACAGATATTCACACTTTCAAGCCTCAATAGCTTTCATACCACTTGAGCCACAGACTCCAAATAAGTGCCATGATGTTGGAAACATCGGTCTACTTTCATCTCATGCTTAAATCTGTAAGTGTCGCAGGCCTTCATTTTACATGTGTTAAAAAAAAAAAATTGACGTTAACAAATGTTGCAGCCTCGCAATAACGATCTTTCACATGGACACTGAAAAGATCCGCAAATGGCTGTATGTGGTTTGGATCAAGGACAGGAGAGGTGTTCAAACGGAGGTGCTTAAAAGGAAGGCGCACAGGTAGGCCTCATGAAAAACAGTGTTTCATATGCTCTTTTTAAATCACAGTAATAGGCAGTGATTTGTCAGACACAGTGAACTTGATAAGGTGAAAGAATCCTTTTCATAGCATCCCTTTCATATACTGTACATTAAGACAAATCCTTCTACGTTGAGTATTAGAACAGTTTACAGAACCTGATATTTGAGTGCATTCACCTGCAGACAACTTACAAAATGCAATAGTGCATTTGAGGGTTTGTTTTTCTGATGAAAGTAGTTATGATGCATTGCCTACTATTTCTAACTGGAAAAATTTGTGAGTAAAATCCTTTTTCCAAAATTGATTTAGGTACATTTTTGTGAAGAGGTATGAGGGTTGTGATATGGGTCATTTCATATTAAAATCATTTAATGAATCAATACATTTCTATATTGCTTCCTCAGTATCGGCATGAACCATCAGGACAAGTGTTTTTGGTTGACCCTGAGGGACAGAAAGAGAAAGGAGGAATCGGAACACGCTGCATTCAAATTCAGGTCATATTTATTCCATTGGATCTAATACATACATTCATAAGTGTAATAATTTTTTATGAAATACTGTGAAAAGCTGTTGGCTGCTGGCTCTGTCACTTTCCGACATGTGCAGAGCAGACTGAAAGGGGAAGGGTAACTCTTGACTTGAACCACAGGGGTTCTCTGTATAGAGAGAGTAATCTAAAAAAGGCACAGACACACCCCTTGACTTTCAATTGGCACCGTTGACCTGTATGTATTCTCTCCTGATTGGCTCTGTGGTGCACAGTCTGGCAGTATGACTAAAGTGACAGAGGTATGAGGAGACATCCTCCTTTATTTATGGGAGCAAATATTTCCTAACACATTGGATCCTATTCTTGGACAGTTAGAGGACAATGCATCAGTCCCAATTTTTTTTTTTTACTGATTACTGTCCACGAGTAACCTTAACCTTGTGGGTCTTTGGGCCAATAAAGTGACAACTCAATTCTACCACTGACTAGTCTCTCATGCCCCTGTGAACGGGGACACAGGCAATCGTTTTTTAATCTAAACCAGACTTTTTTTTACTGTAGTACACAAACCCCTAATTGGGACTCTTTTCTTGACACACAGCGGCAGTTTACCAGATAAAAGGTCAGGAAGATCAAAAAGTAGATTGTTTTAAGGGTGTATTCCATCCTGTGCTGGCCCCATTGTCATATCCATTCTGGATTCTGAGTGGTAAAATCAGAGCTGAAAAAATGAGCTATGTGCATACATTTTCCACCAAGACAGAACTACCAGTTCTGGAGTTGCAATCTGCTGCAGAGACAGCCTGCAGAGTTCTGTCATGCTATCCAGGTCTGTGCCCAAACAGGTCGAGCTTCTACTTTCAAATCCACCTTTCCAGAAATAAGTCTCTCACTGTTGCCGCTTGTTATAGACCCCCTTCAGCACCCTGGACACCATATGTGAATTAATTGCCCCCCATTTATCTTCAGAGTTACTGTTAGGTGACCTAAACTGGGATATGCTTAACAACCCGGTCGTTCTACAATTTAAACTAGATGCCCTCAATCTCACAAAAATTATCAAGGAACAACCCCAAAGCTGTGAACTCGGGCACCCTCATAGATATCATCCTGACCAACCTGTCCTCTAAATACACCTCTGCTGCCTTCAACCAGGATCTCAGCAATCACTGCATCATTGTCTGCGTCAGTAATGGGTCCGCGGTCAAACGACCACCCTTCATCACTGTCAAACGCTCCCTAAAACACTTCAGCGAGCAGGCCTTTCTAATCGACCTGACCCTGGTATCTGGGAAAGATACTGACCTCATGCCATCAGTAGAGGATGCCTGGTTATTCTTTAAAAGTGCTTTCCTCGTCATCTCAAATAACTACGCCCCATTCATAAAATGTAGAACCAGGAACAGATATAGCCCGTGGTTCACTCCAGACCTGTCTGCCCTTGACCAGCACAAAAACATAGTGTGGCGTTCTGCATTAGCATTGAATATCCCCTGCGATAAGCAAATGTTCAGGGAAGTTAGGAACGAATTTACACAGGCAGATACGAAAGGAAAGACAAGCTTTTTCAAACAGAAATTTGCATCCTGTAGCACAAACTCTAAAATGTTCTGGGACACTAAAATCCATGGAGAATAAGACCACCTCATCCCAGCTACCCACTGCACTGAGACTAGGAAACTCACCACCAATAAATCTACGATTATCGAGAATTTCAATAACCATTTCTCCACCTGGCTATCCCTACCCTGGTCAACAGCTCTGCACCCCCAATAGCAACTTGCCAAAACCTCTCCCATTTCGCCTTCACCCAAATCCAGATGGCTGACGTTCTGAAAGAGCTGCAAAATCTGGACCCCAACAAATCAGCCGGGCTAGACAATCTGGAACATCTCTTTCTAAAATTACCCACCGCAATTGTTGCAACCCCTATTACTAGCATGTTCAACCTCTTTTTCGTATTGTCTGAGATTCCCGAAGATTGGAAAGCTGCCGCAGTCATCCCTCTCCTCAAAGTGAGTCACTCCAGACCCAAACTGCTACAGACCTGTAATCTATCCTACCCTGCCTTTCTAAGGTCTTCGAAAGCCAAGTTAACAAACAGATCACCGACCATTTTGAATCTCACCCTACCTTCTCCTCTATGCAATCTGGTTTCCGAGCTGATCATGGGTGCACCTCAGCCACGCTCAAGGTCCTAAACGATATCATAATCGCCATCGACAAAAGACAACACAACTACTTCTCTGATAGAGTTCAGTGTGTCAAATCGGAGGGCCTGTAGTCCGGACCTCTGGCAGTCTGGGGGTGCCACAGGGTTAAATCCTCAGGCCGACTCTTCTCTGTATACATCAATGCCATACAACTCTCCTTCCGTGGCCTCCAACTGCTCTTAAAAGCAAGAAAAACTAAATGCATGCTCTTCAACCGATCGCTGCCCGCACTTAGAATATGTGGACAACTACCTAGGTGTCTGGTTAGACTAAACTCTCCTTCAAGACTCATTAGGCATCTCCAATCCAAAATTAAATCAACTTCCGATTTCGCAACACAGCATCCTTCACTCATGCTGCCAAACATACCCTCGTAAAACTGACCATCCTACCGATCCTTGACTTTAGCAATCTCATTTACAAAATAGCCTCCAACACTCTACTCAGCAAATTGGATGCAGTCTATCACAGTGCCATCCGTTGTCACCAAAGTCCCATATACTACCCACCACTGCGACCTGCATGTTCTCGTTGAATGGCCCTCGCTTCATGTTCGTCGCCAAACCCACTGGCTCCAGGTCATCTATAAGTACTTGCTAGGTAAAGCTCCGCCTTATCTCAGCTCACGGGTCACCATAGCAGCACGCGCTCCAGCAGGTGTATTCCACTGGTCACCCCCAAAACCAATTCCTCTTTTGGCCGCCTTTTCTTCCAGTTCTCTGCTGCCAATGACTGGAACAAATTTCAAAAATCACTGAAGCTGGAGACTCATATCTCCCACACTATCTTTAAGCATCAGCTAGCAGAGCAGCTTACAGATCATTGTACCTGTACATAGCCCATCTGTAAAATAGCCCAACTACCTACCTCACCCCCATATTGTTATATATTTATTTATTTATTTTTGCTCCTTTGCACCCCAGTATCTCTACTTGCACATTCATCACTCGTGTTTATTTGCGAAATTGTAATTATTTCACCACTACTGCCTATTTATTTATTGCCTTACCCCCTAATCTTACTTCATTTGCGAGCACACACACACACTTTTCTATTATGTTATTGACTGTACGTTTGTTTACTCCATGTGTAACTGTGTTGTTGTATGTGTCGAACTGCTACACTTTATCTTGGCCAGGTCGCAGTTGTAAATGAGAACTTGTTCGCAACTGGCCTACCTGGTTAAATAAAAAAATTACTGTATGTGGGAATGTCTTATGTCCGTCCTACATGTAGTGTTGGTACATGGAAAATCCCTCAACTACATATACCATAAAACGTATATCTGCAATAGCAATTTATGTTCAACAACTGACATTTTCAGATATTATTTTGACAAACACACTTTGGTGCTTACAATTCATTCTCTATTGTCATAGATTTGGTGGCCACTGTCATTTGTGATTGGACTTTCTTTAAGCACATACTGATAACTTTCACTTAATATTTTTTTCTTAAAGTCTACAAAACGCTCTACATTCACTCTGAGGGTTGGATCCTATATGCTACTTTTATTATTGTCCTGTAAATGGTTCAGTGCCTATAATTTAGGCTGTGTGTGTGTAGAATTGGGCATAAATGAAATTACCTCTACTACTAGATTATAGTGATAAGGAAAACAGCATACAAATTTCCTATAGCTAATCAGAATTCCATTATGTTTACATAAAGGGAATACTTCAAAATGAGAAGATCCTGCCATGGAAAGACTGTGTGGACATAAAGTGGAAAGGAGGGGAAATAACTCCCACCATGCAGCAGGACACCTTCAGCTGCGGGGTCTTTGTAATGCAGGTTTGATAGTTATATTTTCAAAAATGAATGGTTAGCTGTTATGTGACAACAAGTTTTTTTTTAATACACATTTTATTTTTTGGTGAAGATGGAAGGTCTGTGCAACTTCCTTGGCCAACATCCCCTCCCAAATTGATATGGAACCTTCAAAAACACATGGAGCGAACTGTGAAAATAAATGGCTGAGGATATACAAAAAAAATGTCTGGTATGTAATGACATTTAATTCAAAGTAAATGTAAATTATTTATTTTTATGTAGTTGTGTGGGACAGCCATATGTTCAGTTCATGCCTATGATTTCAGAGTTCAACAAAGCCAACAACTGCTTCATGTGTGCCACTGATAAAGAACCTGGATGTGGCCCAAAGACTGACTGGGTTAGTAACTTTATTTAACATGTTTATAATCTGTTGACAACAGTGACAGCATGTAAGACAATTTATGATATAATACAATGGATGACTAATTCGTCATTCTGCATTGATATTTGATATTATTTATAACGTGTTACGTTTTGTTTTAGATTGAATGTTTTGCATGCCAATGGTGGTTCCATGTGCTGTGCCTAGGAATGAAGATGAGAGTTCAGAGTAAACACAAACAGGAAGTGCAGTCTGTGGTTGAAGATGTATGCTGTACCCCATCCACACTGAAGAGGCTCTGACATGTACATCAACCAGGGTTAATGTATGCTATACCCCATCCACACTGAAGAGGCTCTGACATGTACATCAACCAGGGATAAAGAGAAAGTTAACACTGAAATGTTTCATACTTATCTGAAGTGTCTGTTGACATGTTGGAAAAGATTAAAGGTCTACAATTTCTGTTTAATTTGTCAATATTACATTTTTATTCATTGATTTACTGGCCACCATTACTGTGGTTACATGTTCAGTACATGTACTGACCAGCAAACCCACTGCAGCCTACCGCACTAGCTCACTCTCCATCCCTGCATTGCACCAGTAATAGCATGACTCTCGTACTTTTCCCTTTATGTTTGATATTAACAACAAAAGGATATATTATCTTTCTCTCCTATTGTGTACCGCTGTTAAAATACTGCGGAAAATTAAAAACCATGGAAAATAAGTACTTATAACTACCAATTATTATAGATACATATTAAAGAAAAGTGTTAACACAGGACTGAACCCCCTAATTGTCAAACTAATATTAATGTACAACAATATAGAAGAGACATGACTAGAGGTTATGCAACATGGGTGTATATCCACTGCAGCTTCTTAGGTGTGTAATGGACATGACCAAGGAGCTATTGAAATTTAAAACTATGAAAAATGTATATTACACCACATGATTTTACATAAGGGTAGTCAGTGTACATTCTGCACCATGTTTGAAGTCGGTAGGTCACAAGACCAAGGAGCTAATTGACATTTTAAATGTAGAAAAGTTCATGTTAATTCGTGAGAGATGAAAATGGACAAACTAAAGGGTGTGCAGGGGCACTGAGTGGACATTCCGAACCTTGTTTGGAGTCAGTAGGTCACATGACCAAGGAGCTATTGAAAGTTCCATGAGGTTTGAAAAATTCATGGAAAATCATGTGAGATGAAATTGGACAAAGTAAACGGTGTGCAATATAGAAGGGTTGTCAGTGGATATTCTGAACCTTGTTTGAAGTCACTAGGTCACATGACCAATGAACTACTGACATTCAAAAATGTCAATAAATCACAACATGTGCAATGTGTCTACGCCATCGGGTCAGCTACACCCAGTTTAAAGTTTTAGGAGTAATGGTTAAAGAGTTATTGAAATATTTGATTTGTCACTACGTTGACGGTACCTAACTGCTGTTGGTGAACGTAAGGAAAACTACAGGCGAAAATCCGTCGAATATTCAACCGGAAACTGTCTTTACCTCGGTGGTTAATTTTGGCCCCAAAACAACGTGAGTGAATGTATTCTTAAATAACAAACATGTTCGAAAATGGATTGTGTTTGGCTATGTAACTCAATATTAATCTCACATTGTAATTCTGATAATAATTTTCAAACCCGACGTTCCCTCTGTCATCCACTGAAGGGGCAATCTGCCTTCCCAACAATAAGTGTTTACCGCGCCACTTTTTAGGTAAACGGCGGAGATGTGGCTGTAGAAATGTAACCTAACCACTCAAATTCATACAGAAGCCATGAAGGCCCATCCATTATATCAAAATGATAGTTTTAACCATGTTTTCAGGCTATACAGTTCAATTACATTTAAATGGTTACTTAATTGTTTTACAAACAGGGTAAGACAAATTCATATTTTGGGTTTTTAGAGGGTACAAACGTTGAACTAAACGCATGGGGCATTATGTATCAGTTATATTACATAATCAATGAGTAGCCTTTATATCGTTAATTTAAAAGTAATTTTAAAAAACAATCGCAGAGTGACCCTTTTAACCACACAGAACACAGTACTATGGGGGAGCCGCATGATGGAAGGAGAGACATAGGAATAAAGCTCACCTTGGTCCTGCACAAATCGAACAATGTTTCCGCGAACTCCATACTCAGACACCATGCACGGGTCTCTTTCGTGGGTGTCGTTCTCCCGGGTGCTGGTACGTTTGAACATCCTCCACAACACCGAGGGAACGCGGCGGTGTGCTGACGGCTTTGGCCGAGCGGAGAGGCCCAACGCATTTAAAAACAAGCGCTCCTGAGTCTTCAAATCTTCTCCATTTCCTAAAGCAGACGCACTAATGGATAAAATAGCTAGGGATAAAATAACCAAAGTCTCCATTCTTCACGTTTGACCTAGGCTTTGCTACAAACAAACTAGCCTAAACTACAGCGTGTGTTTAGCTTTTCTTTCTATGTCTGCTTGTGAATTTAAAAGTCCCTGCGTGCCAATGTGTGATTGATCATTGGCGCTGATTGATTGGCATCCCGGATGGTTTCTATCGACACCTAGGTGCGAGACTGCGTAGACAAGATATGCTAATGAGGACCTATCTCACAGATAAAGAGCATTTGCCTAAAATCTACAAAAGTTACATTCAAGTTAGCCTACCTCAATTATGCCCGCTTTTCTTGAGTTTCTATCATTATGACAGAACGAAAACAATTGTATTTCTGCTATCTCTATCCAAATTAATCTCTGAGGATCTTGACATTTACTGTCTCATGTCTCCAGATGTAATGTGGCATATTTCTAGGGACACTAGAGGTGCTTCTTTCCACTGTGATGATGCCAGGTTTCCCAAATTGGGATCAGGGAGCCAATGGCAATCAATATTTTAGATGTGCTGTCCAATCCAATTTCACTAGCAATATCACTGGTTCATTGATGATGATTTCCTGGATCAGTTAACAAGGGCCATGGCAATGGCTGCCGCCTCTGGGTCAGACAGAAACTGGTCATAGACCAAACAAACCACTTATTATCAACAGAGATGCGTTATTTAACTCCCTACAAATGTGTGAAAATATTAGCAACAGTGATGGATATGTTATCTCCAGCAGGGCCATAGCTATATATTAGTATTTTTATTTTATTTATATATATATATATATAGTATATATATAGTATATATATAGTATATATATATATATATAGTATATATTGTGTATATATATATATATAGTATATATTGTATATATATATATAGTATATATTGTATATATATATATATATAGTATATATAGTGTATATATATATATATAGTATATATAGTATATATATATATATATTGTATATAGAAATATTTAGGGACTCAAATGACTGTTCAGAGTTTGAATAGTAAAATGAACAGGATGCAATTTAGCAATTTAGAAACTTGATTGTGCATCAGCAGTTTTCCTCTTGTTATATGTCACTCACTGACAGACACTCAATTCGCCCATGTCAGTAAAACACTTTTAGATTGGTAAATTAGTCTAGCCAGCTATCTAAACTAAACTTGAAGTAATCATGGTCAAATTATCGACCGGGAATGTGCCCATGGGCCCTGACCTCCAGTGGGCCCCCATGATTTTGTTAGTCACTCTCACTATATATATATTATGTGTGTAGAATTGCAGGAAATTTGCTGTAAAAATGCAACAACAAAAGAAGTTCTGTAAAGCAAATGTATTTGCTTACCTTTTGTTAATTAATAAAATACATTTTCTGCTAACAGATCCATCTATACATGTTCAATTATAGTTTTTAATCCCGGTTCTGAGTTAATGTGTAATGGCTAATTGTATAGCTAATAGGGTATGTAAAGTTTTAGGATTAGTTACTTGAAATAGTTATATACTGAACAAAAAATATAAACGCAACATGTAAAGTATTGGTCCCATGTTTTATGAGCTGAAATAAAAGATCTCAAAAATTTTCAAAAAGCTTATTTCTCTCAAATGTTGTGCCCAAATTTGAGTGATTGGTGGTGCATGGTGGCGGATGCATCATGTTATGGGTAGGCTTGTCATCAGCAAGGAATAGGGAGTTTTCCAGGATAAGAATAGATCTATACACAGGAAAAATCCTTGTGGAAACCTGGTTGTCTGCTTTCCAATAGACACTGGGAGACAAATTAACCTTTCAGCAGGACAATAACCTAATACACAAGGCCAAATCTACACTGGAGTTGCTTAACAAGAGGACATTGAATGTTCCTGTGTGACCTTGTTACAGTTTTGCCTTAAATCTACTTAAAATTCTATGGTAAGACTTGAAGATGGCTGTCTAGCAATGATCAACAACCAACTTGAAGAGTTTGAAGAGTTGTAAAAAAGAATCGTGTGGAAATATTGTAAATTCAATGTGTGCAAATCTCTTAAAGACTTACCCAGAAGGACTCACAGCTGTAAACGCTGCCAAAGGTGATTCTAAGTATTGACTCAGGGGTGTGAATACTTAATATTTAATTTTCAATAAAAGGTGACATTCTATAATGTTACCTGATATGAAAATGTTGATCTCAAATCCAAAATGCTGGAGTAAAGACAAATTGGTTTTGTTTACTGCAGTGAAACAGAGAGGAGGGGGATTGCTTTCAGTATGTGCAGTGGCCAGAGGATGGCAGGGTAATCCAAAATCTGTGACAGGGATAACTTGACTTTACAAATGTAGGATCTTAATTTGAGCCAGTTTGCTACAGCAGGAAAATAATCATGCAGCAACAAGACATATGATTTATGTGGATTACAATTAATGGACATTTTTTAGTAGGGCAAATCAATTCTTACATTTTCAAGTGTAAATTACAAACTTTAGACTCCTTGAATACACTACAAGTATGCATTTCCTGCTGGGAAGGGAAATTCTCAGCAATGAAAGAGTGATCAAATGAAGATCCTACATCTGTATATGACAGATAAGCAAGTCTCTTTTATAAAGTTAATTTAAAATCTGAACTTTCGGTTTAAGGTGAAAAGTGTGCCTCTGCCAAACTGAGAAGAGACCAGTGTTGATTTTAGCATGAAAATCTTGGTTGGAAATTTAAAAAATAATAAAAGTTGGATGCATGCCAGCAAAGCCACAACACTAAACAATACATTAATTGCACTATAACAGTGACAAACGGTGCCCACAAGCGGCCTACATAAAGCTGTGATTGAATAGCAGGCTAGTGATTGCTTTCCAATGCTGGAAGTTAGCCACTGTCGCTGATTCCTTCCAAACCACTAATTGTTGAATTTGCGACTTCCAACTTATGTAATGTTTACGTCCAATGGCCAATATGTTTTATCTATAATTTATATTCATATGACAAGGATCAAAAAGGATTTGCCAGTAGATTGTCGACTTGATTCATGATGACTCTTAGCTAAAATTTTGAAAGTATGACGTTGACATGATCAGTCCAATCAAAGCTACTGTAGATAAAATGTGAATTGACATTTTATCTGTGACCAATGACCTTGAGCCTTCTTAGATGGGCACTTCTAATGTAACTATGGCAGCATCCAAGGGGCTAGAATTTTCAAGTTCTACCCTTAGATTTGGCAGTGACATACTGTCCCCATGAGTGACAGAACAATGAGCCAATCATGGCGCAATGCTCCGTATCTTCTGCTGGCTAACCCCACCACCACAGAAAGCACTGGGCTAGTCTGAAACACCTGCATTTTGGACCTGCCTTACTCAAAAAAACAAAAACAATGACCATGTTTGTATGGGATTTTATTAACTCGATGACATATATTTTTTACAATGTTTGCAAACTGATATAACACGTATTAATGCAAAATAACATGCAAAAGTCCACACAAAAATATATAAACTCAGCGAAAAAAGGACGTCCTCTCACTGTTTATTTTCAGCAAACTTAACATGTGTAAATATTTGTATGAACATAACAAGATTCAACAACTGAGCCATAAACTGAACAAGTTCCACAGACATGTGACTAATCAGAAATGGAATAATGTGCCACTGCGAGGAAGATCAGCTGTCTATCCTGTCTCCCTGTATTGCCCTGGCCACATCTGCAGTCCTCATGCCTCCTTGCTGCATGCCTATGGCACTTTCACGCAGATGAGCAGGGCATCTTCCTTTTGGTAGCCCATGTCCTTGAAGTTGATGTAAAGGCGGCCCGGCTCACACACGTTGCTGGGTGTAACCGGCTGGTAGACGGCGCTCCTCTTCTGCCGAGAGCGGCACTGGAGTGGATTCAGGGATACAACCACCAAGGAGGCATGGAACTCTGGGAGGGTTACGGTCGGCCCTAACGGGACGGCGTTCACCAGGTTCTGGGACATGAAGATATCCGTCGCCTGGGTGTGGACGGGGTGTGGCTGCAGCTCCAGCACCAGGCCGTAGTTATGACCCGGTTTATGCCAGTTCTGTGCCAGTGCTGTGAGGTCCAGGGTGAGGGATCTGGCCTCTGGTTCCAGCTGCACCGACTGGGACAGCACCAGCCTGTGGTGGGCCTCGTGCCTCGCTCCCCTCAGGGTCACACGCAGGACCTTGTACGGGGACACGCTAAGCGCCTGTGGGCCCAGGAGGAACCTTGGTGTGCGGAACATGTCCCACTGGAACTTGATTTCCAGCTGCGCCAGAGAAAGCTGCTCCACTGGCTGCAGGACGAACATGTTGAAGAACAAATGATTCTCTACACAGCCTTGGCAGCTGCCGCTCCAGCCTGACACCAGTCTACCTGCAGAGGACAGACAAAAAAAAAAGGACATTAGGTCTACACTCTAGAAGTAGGACCTAGGTTTCAATTGACAGTATTTGGAAGGTCACAGTCAATATCGACCTTTAGCTGCATAAACAAACCAAATTCTCTCTGACCTTGTCCCCCTTGTTTCCTTTGTCATTGGTCAATTTTGTCTCTAAAACAACAGGAGTGAAAGAACTCCAGATGTTTTCAAAAAAACAAAATGGTACAATATCTGTAAAATATCAAACAAGTTCCAGTGTGGATTGTGAAGGCCCAGGCACGATGACTCATTTAATATTTTGTTTAAAAAAAACAGACATTCCCTCTGTCATCCACTGATCTTAAAGGGGAAATCTGGCACCTTTTAGGAAAACAACCGAGGGATGTGGCTTTAGAAATGTAGCCTAACCACTCACATTCATACAGGCCTATCCATTTTATCAAAAGGATAGTTTTAACCATGTTTTCAGGCTATACAGTTCACAATTACATTTAGATGTTACTTAATTGTTTTACAAACAGGGTAAGACAAGCTTATATTCTTTCTCTGACTGTCCCACATTTGCTTGTGAATTTAAAAGTCCCTGCGTGCCCATGTGTGATTGATCATTGGCGCTGATTGATTGGCATCCCGGATGGTTTCTATCGACACCTAGGTGCGAGACTGCGTAGACAAGATATGCTAATGAGGACCTATCTCACAGATAAAGGGCATTTGCCTAAAATCTACAAAAGTTACATTCAAGTTAGCCTACCTCAATTATGCCCGCTTTTGTTGAGTTTCTATCATTATGACAGAACGAAAACAATTGTATTTCTGCTATCTCTATCCAAATTAATCTCTGAGGATCTTGACATTAATCAAATCACATTTATTTATAAAGCCCTTCTTACATCAGCTGATATCTCAAAGTGCTGTACCAAAACCAAGCCTAAAACCCCAAACAGTAAGCAATGAAGGTGTAGAAGATTTTCAAAAAGTAAGTGAATATTTAATCTCCATTTGTGAATTTATGAAACCTTTGCTGGTGTAAAAATATTTTGATCTGGGGTGCTGACAATCGCATGGCTACTGTAAATCGGACAGTGCAGTTAGATTAACAAGAATTTAAGCTTTTAACCGATATAAGACACTTATATCTACCTAAATGTTTAATATCCATAATTTTTATGATTATATATTTGATATGCGTTCCCTCCAGTTTCCCGGGAAGTTGTCCCGCTAGGGGAATGCCTAGCCCTAAAAAGGTTATTAAGAATTTCACTGTACACTGCAACTACTTCTGCGACCCTGTGCATGTGACTAAATAAACATTGAAACTAATCTACAAAAAATGTATAGGAGGGCACACTTGCCACTGGACTGGAAAGCCCTCTATGGGCTTTCCTATCGCAGGAGTGAACCATGGCAAACATCAGAGGTGCGCACTCTCTGTACATTTCTATGGACAGCAGCTTTCATGACTTTTCTCCAAACAGTCTTTCTCCACTCACTCGAGAACTGAATGAGGAAACAAGCTGAAGATATGAGTCAAAGTAACGCACGCGTTGTTTGACAAAATAACTGTAATATTTACCCAATAAAAAAAAAAGGGGAACACGCTACTCTGTACTTAGTGCAGCTGGTGGCCACACCAGATACTAACTCTGTTACTCATTAAAGTAATCGGACAATGGACACTGTGTTTGTAGGTGCACTGACGTGAATGAAGCTACAGCAGCCATGGTGAAAATGGGTAATTTTGGCTTGTTTTTGCTGTTCTCCAAATAGCATTTTTAAGTTTTGAAATTGTATATTTTTTAAATGCAGTAAATAAGCATCAAATATATTAAAATTCAGACAATGAAGACGTGTTGAGAAGAGAGAGGAAGAGAGAAAATATTACCACAAATGTAATAGTGGCATAGACAGCAGTGGCGACCTGTCATTCAGGGCAGGTGGGGCTCTGAGCCCCACATTTTTTGTTATTTTGGCATTAATACATGTCACATATCAGTTTGCAAACAATGTACAAAAAAAATGAAAATCATTGAGTTAATAAAGCCGTATTCAAACATGGTCTCTTGTTTTGCTTTCTTGAGTAAGGCAGCTCCATAATGCAGGTGTTTCTGTCTAGCTCAGTGCTTTCTGTGATGGTGGGGCAGCCAGTGGAAAATACGAAGCGTATGTGTTGGTAATGTTCTCTAATTGTGCCGTGATTGGCTCAGTGTTCTGTCACTCATGGGGACACTATGTCACTGATAAATCTAAGGGTAGAGCTAGAAAATTCAAGCTCCTTGTGTCCTGCCATAGTTACATTAGAAGTGCCCATCCAAGAAGGCTCAAGGTCATTGGCCACAGATAAAATTACATAAAATCACGGTATATCCACAGTAGCTTTGATTGGACATCATACTCTCAAAATCTTAGCTTGCAGGCTAGCAGTCACCATTTTGAATCAAGTCGACAAGCTACTGGCAAATCCTTTTTAATCCTTGTCATATGAAGACAAATAATGAAGGGAAATTATAGATAAAACGTATCGGTGCTCATCGGCCATTGGACATAAACATTACACAACAAGTTGGAAATCACAAATTCAACAATGAGTGGTGTGGAAGGAATCAGTGGTTAACTGCAAGCATTGCAGTGCAATCACTAGCCTGCTATTCAGTGGAGTGGATGTGTGGTACCAATTCTAGGTTTAAGGGTCTCTTTTCCAAGCTTATGATAAAATGACAAACATTCAACATTGGCCATGCTGTCAATCCAGCATAATTTCTCCATGCTCAAAACAAGTGTTAACTCGGAACTGAAATCTGAATTCAATGAGTTCAAGACAACTTGGAATTCAGGAAAAAACTAGCTCTGACTGGGAAAATACTTTTGAACGGTCATCCAACGCACAGTTGTAAGTCGGAAACTCGGGCCTCTTTCTAGAGCTACAACCTGAAGATCACTGACGTCATCATGATTCAACCTCGTTTTTTTTTCTCCAGAGTTCCCAGTTGTCTGGAAAGCACCATAAATCCAGAGAATGGTAGATTTTGATGACAAAGTCTGATGACAAACTTTGCCCACGAAGGACTGCCGCTTCACCTTCCTGTTCAAGTGAACACAGCACAGCAAGGTGAGTCCAAAAATGTATTGTATGCTGCTGCATAAATGATGTAATATGCCGGGGAGATATGTATACTGTAGCTGAGAAAGTAATACTAAGTGTATGTTGTGTAGTAAGTCGTTTGTAGCCCATGTGCCTCACCTTAATAATCTGGTCTATTTTCCCCCTTTTAATTTCACCTACTGCTGTTCTGACTTGGTGGTGCACATGTAGCGTATAACCTGTTTTAGAGAAATGTAATCATAGAATATTCTAAGAGCTTTCATTGTCTGATTTATATGCCCCCTTTATTTATCCTAAGGTTCTGACTTGGTGTACAGGGAGAACTCTGTAAGAACGGCCCATGCTCTGAATTGTCACTGTACATTTAAAAAGTTCTGAACAAATAGTTATTTTAACTATGTCTGTCCTAGCTCGCTCATTAATGTCTTCATCGAAATTATGGATTTCCTCTTATCCCTTTATGCGATAGTTTGTAGATCTTAATTGTCATTAGAAACCACATTGGTTTAAGCAAGTCAGCCACATCCACTGTTTTTCTAAAAGGCAGTAAATGAGGCTGAATGAACTGTTTCGCTGCCAGACAAGGCTCCGCTGAAAGACCGGTGTGACAGTGGTAAAGTGTTGGGACTGCTGTTGGGACAGCTTTATGTAGGCCCTAACAGTTTGTGGTCACCATTTGTCACTGTTATAGTGCAATTCATGTATTGTTTAGTGTTGTGTTGTGTATTGGCTTTCCTGGCATGCATCCCCCAATTTTTGTTTGTTTGTTTGCCCTACCAAGATTTACATGCTAAAATCACCACTGATAGTCAGTATGCTATCTATATCTTATCTCTGCTGTAAAAGCTTTGGATGCTACTCCCCAGTCTACTGAAGTACTGCTATGCTAGGGCATAGTTTGACTTAGTCCTGACTGTGTGTGTTCTCAGTGAGAAGTCAACCCTTCGGCTGACATGGCTCTGGGCCTTCACTGTGTATGTCGCCTGGACAACAGCAGCAGGTGACCAGACTCATCTTCATCACTCCAAACACACCTACAGCCAGCGAGCCCAACACACACACACACACACACAACCATCCATTCTGACACACACAACCATCCACCCTAACACACAGGGTGGCTCACAATTGGCCCAGCGTCGTCCGGTTTAGGGTTTGGCCGGGGAAGGCCGTCATTGTAAATAAGAATTTGTTCTTAACTGACTTGCCTAGTTAAATAAAAATAATTTTTTTTTACAATTTAGTTATGGTAGATGTGAATGGACTTTAGGATGTTGAGTACAGTTTAGAGCTGAATCCAGATTAGAATTGACATGTGAATAGTAGTAGTCCTGAGTAGTGTAGAGCTGAATCCAGTTTAGAGCTGAATCCAGATTAGAATTGACATGTGAATAGTAGTAGTCCTGAGTAGTGTAGAGCTGAATCCAGTTTAGAGCTGAATCCAGTTTAGGATTGACATGTGAATAGTAGTAGTCCTGAGTAGTGTAGAGCTGAATCCAGTTTAGACTGAATCCAGTTTAGGATTGACATGTGAATAGTAGTAGTCCTGAGTAGTGTAGAGCTGAATCCAGTTTAGAGCTGAATCCAGTTTAGAGCTTCCAGAATTGAATCCAGTTTAGAGCTGAATCCAGTTTAGAGCTGAATCCAGTTTAGAGCTGAATCCAGTTTAGAGCTGAATCCAGTTTTGAATCCAGTTTAGAGCTGAATCCAGTTTAGAGCTCCAGTTTAAGCTCCAGTTTAGAATTGACATGTGAATAGTAGTAGTCCTGAGTAGTGTAGAGCTGAATCCAGTTTAGAGCTGAATCCAGTTTAGGATTGACATGTGAATAGTAGTAGTCCTGAGTAGTGTAGAGCTGAATCCAGTTTAGACTGAATCCAGTTTAGGATTGACATGTGAATAGTAGTAGTCCTGAGTAGTGTAGAGCTGAATCCAGTTTAGAGCTGAATCCAGTTTAGAATTGAATCCAGTTTAGAGCTGAATCCAGTTTAGAGCTGAATCCAGTTTAGAGCTGAATCCAGTTTAGAATTGAATCCAGTTTAGAGCTGAATCCAGTTTAGAGCTGAATCCAGTTTAGAGCTGAATCCAGTTTAGAATTGAATCCAGTTTAGAGCTGAATCCAGTTTAGAGCTGAATCCAGTTTAGAGCTGAATCCAGTTTAGAGCTGAATCCAGTTTATAATTGAATCCAGTTTAGAGCTGAATCCAGTTTAGAGCTGAATCCAGTTTAGAGCTGAATCCAGCTTAGAATTGGATTGCTTACTGTTGTAGAGGTTTGCAGAGAAACGACAAGGAGTCTCTTTTCATTGTCATATTTATTTACATCTTTCTGGATCAACAGGCATCTCCTCTTGGCCTTAACGAGGAGTTTGACTTGAAATCGTTTTTATAGTTCCAATAAATCTAAAATCTATTGTTTTTTTTAATCCTAATTGAAAATTGTATGTGTATGTATATTACTATAAATATTGATCACATGCTCTGTGTATGATCATATATATTGATACATTGAATGTTAATATTGTGAAACTATGTAATACATCTGTTTCAGGAAGTGATGTCACTGAGTACTGCCCCTATATATAGGACCTTTCCACCCCCACCTGGGATATGGAGGCCTGATGAAGACCTAAGGGTCAAAACGTTAGAAATATATATGACCTGGCAGCATCACCTGGCAGCAGTGTGCAGCCTTTTCCTTTCTGTTTTTCAGTGAGTTTGCCTACAACTCCAGCACCTGTGGAAAGTACCTGGATGTGCGTATATTCTTCAGCTTTTGTAAATTTACTTACATAACAGTATGTATAGTGGTCAGATGAGGGCAGTGTAACTACAAATGTTAGTTATGGACTGTGGGTTTGGTGAGAATGGTGAAAGGCCAGAAGGAGACATGAACGTGTACATAGCTGAGACATACATCAGTATGTGAGCGTCCGTCCGTCAGTCAGTCAGTCCCGTCCGTCAATCCGTCAGTCACACACACACACACACACACACACACACACACACTTTACTATACTCAGGTCTTTGTTGCATTTGAGTTTAATACAGAAAGTTTGAGGAAGGACAAGATTGCCTTGGCTAAGGTCTTAGTATGTCAACAAGGTTTGACAAAGTGTGTCCTCTCCCTTTTCTGAGACCAAGTAGTCAAACACAGATCTATTCACTGAGCCAAAACACAGTCTGAAGAAGAGAAGGAAAACATATGTCAAGACATCAGCAGGTTGTCTAGTTCATCAGGGCTCTACGGATGTGACTGTGTTCGCTCCAGGCTCGGGGGCTAGTCCAGCTAGCAGAGCCCACAGTCGGAGTCCATAGTCTGATCTTAGAACAGCTACTTAAGAGCTCCAGAACAGCGGAGCCCCACAGGAGGTCTGGCGCAAGAGGTGATGGTAGTGGGTGTTGACCAACCACCAGGGTCACGTAGCGTTGATCTCTAGAACGTGGTCATCAGTAGAGGGAAGCACCAGGACCTGGCATCCCTGGCTGTGGTTGAACACCTGTCCCGGGCTGAAGGGCTCCAGGCGAGGCATGGGAAGAACCCTGGACTGCTGCTCCCCTCTGCCCACAGAGTGGACACTTCCCTGGCTACAGAAGCTGGCCGTGTCCCCCTGATCATCCAGAGGCCGGTCCATCAGGGAGAGGATGACGTTTTCTACACAGTCGTCTGTGAACAGAAGGGTAAAGGGGAGTTAGCACCTGGCACAATGCATAATTAAAAACATTTTAAAACAATTAAAAACATACATTCATGTCAATGGTTGATTTGCATGAATGTCCAATATACATAAGTTAGGATTTAGCCCTGTGAGAGTCAAACCTCTGTGAGAGGAGGAGAGAGCCTGAAGAAGGGAGGTAGGACTCACCTGTATCAGGTTGGCTGGCGGAGTTGGCACTGGGAGGTAGGTACTTAAACACCTTGATGTCAGGGAATGGCAGGTGGCCAGCGAAGAGGGGCATCAACTCAACCTGTACCCTGTGGTTGGCATTAGCATCCGCTGGCATGGACACCAGCCCTGAGCTTCTGCCATACACCACCCAGCTACTGCCTGCCACTGGGGGAGAACAGAGATGGGTTTAATGTGCTCACCACACACACACACACACACACACACACACACACACACTATAATCCACCACTTGAAGTAAACCCACTTTCTGAGTTTATGCACACTTACCTTCATACATGAGCTTGGTGGAGCAGACCTCCTCTGTCTCTGTCTGCCCTTTCTCCTCAGTCCCTCCATCATCTTCCTCATCATCATCAGGTTCAGTCAGTCGTGTAATGGACATCTCCAGCCCACAGAGGGAGCCAGAGTGACAGTTTTGTTGACCAGCCGCAGGCATGATCTCTGCCCTCACACTGTACAGTGTCTGCAACACAACACACCAGGGTTGGGCTCAATTTTGAATTCAGGAACTGATTTGAATTTAAAAGAAGTGAAAAACAGATTTTCTACTTTTCAGTTTACTTTCTGAATTGACTGACTAATTCCAATTGACCCCAACCCTGCAGAACACAGATATGAAGTATAACACAGATGTAGAACACAAATATGAAGTAGGACACAGATATGAAGCAGAACACAGATGTAGAACACAGATATGAAGTAGAACACAGATGTAGAACACAGATATGAAGTAGAACACAGATATGAAGTAGAACACAGATGTAGAACACAGATATGAAGTAGAACACAGATATGAAGTAGAACACAGATATGAAGTAGAACACAGATATGAAGTAGAACACAGATATGAAGTAGAACACAGATATGAAGTAGAACACAGATATTAAGTAGAACACAGATATTAAGTAGAACACAGATGTAGAACACAGATATGAAGTAGAACACAGATATGAAGTAGAACACGGGTGTAAAACACAGATATGACGTAGAACACAGATATGAAGTAGAACACAGATGTAGAACACAGATATGACGTAGAACACAGATGTAGAACGCAGATATGAAGTAGAACACAGGTGTAAAACACAGATATAAAGTAGAACACAGATATAGAACACAGATATATAGTAGAACACCAATGTAGAACACAGATATAAAGTAGAACACAGATATAAAGTAGAACACAGATGTAGAACACAGATATAAAGTAGAACACCGATGTAGAACACAGACGTAGAGTGGAACACAGACGTAGAGTGGAACACAGACGTAGAGTAGAACACAGACACAGAGTGGAACACAGACGCAGAGTGGAACACAGACGCAGAGTGGAACACAGACGCAGAGTGGAACACAGACGCAGAGTGGAACACAGACGCAGAGTGGAACACAGACGCAGAGTGGAACACAGACGCAGAGTGGAACACAGACGCAGAGTGGAACACAGACGTAGAGTGGAAGAAGTGGAACACAGACGTAGAGTGGAACACACAGAACACACGCAGAGTGGAACACAGACGTAGAGTGGAACACAGACGAAGTGGAACACAGACGTAGAGTGGAACACAGACGTAGAGTGGAACACAGACGTAGAGTGGAACACACGTAGAGTGGAGAGTGGTAGAAACACAGAACACACGTAGAGTGGAACACAGACGTAGAGTGGAACACAGAAGTAGAACACAGACGTAGAGTGGAACACAGAACACACGTAGAGTGGAACACAGACGTAGAGTGGAACACAGACGTAGAGTGGAACACAGACGTAGAGTGGAACACAGACGTAGAGTGGAACACAGAAGTAGAGTGGAACACAGACGTAGAGTGGAACACACAGTGGAACACAAGTAGAACACAGATGTAGAGTGGAACACAGACGTAGAACACAGTGGAACACACGTAGAGTGGAACACAGACGTAGAGTGGAAACACAGTGGAACACGAACACAGAGAGTGGAACACAGACGTAGAGTGGAACACAGAAGTAGTGGAACACAGACGTAGAGTGGAACACAGAAGTAGAACACAGACGTAGAGTGGAACACAGAAGTAGAACACAGACGTAGAGTGGAACACAGACGTAGAGTGGAACACAGACGTAGAGTGGAACACAGACGTACAGTGGAACACAGTAAAAAAAGAAAGAAAAAAAGAAACAAAAATAGCTGTTTAGCAAAAAGCTAAAGCAATCATTTTGCTATGACTGTCTGGGAGTGGTCTAAATGAGGGGCATAATTGGACGAGCCTAATGGGAGGAATATGGAACCTGAAAACTAGCTGTAATTGGTAGAGAGGTTTGAAACTCTGTTATTGGTCTATTAACTTATATGGCCTGGTGATGTCGCCAGGCAAGCTAAAACTCCACCCATGCAAATCTGATGATTAGTAGGACCTGTGTAGATTGTATTTTCAATCAGAAATGACCAGGAAATAACACAGATGAAAATGTTTCACACTTTTACAGTGTTAGTTTCATCAGCTGTTGTACAATATGATACAAAACACAATAAAAACAGAACTTTGACTCCACTGGGCCTTTTAAGCTGACAGGATCAGGTACATTAGGCTACTCACTGTCACTCTCTCCAGTTGAAACTCGTAGTGGTAGGGCTTGAAGGCTGAGACTTCCTCAGAAGCAGAGGAGAAGCTGGCAGAGAACACACACTGTAGACAGACTGGCATGTTTTCCTTCCACCTCACATCCCATACGCAGTAAACACTCTGCTTACTGCACACCAACTATATATATAGAGAGAGAAGGACCACACACTGCTTACTGCACACCAACTATATATATAGAGAGAAGGACCACACACTGCTTACTGTACACCAACTATATATATAGAGAGAGAACCACACACTGCTTACTGCACACCAACTATATATATATATAGAGAGAGAGAGAACCACACTGCTTACTGCACACAAACTATATATAGAGAGAGAGAACCACACACTGCTTACTGCACACCAACTATATACAGTGCCTTGCGAAAGTATTCGACCCCCTTGAACTTTGCGACCTTTTGCCACATTTCAGGCTTCAAACAAAGATATAAAACTGTATTTTTTTGTGAAGAATCAACAACAAGTGGGACACAATCATGAAGTGGAACGACATTTATTGGATATTTCAAACTTTTTTAACAAATCAAAAACTGAAAAATTTGGCGTGCAAAATTATTCAGCCCCTTTACTTTCAGTGCAGCAAACTCTCTCCAGAAGTTCAGTGAGGATCTCTGAATGATCCAATGTTGACCTAAATGACTAACGATGATAAATACAATCCACCTGTGTGTAATCAAGTCTCCGTATAAATGCACCTGCACTGTGATAGTCTCAGAGGTCCGTTAAAAGCGCAGAGAGCATCATGAAGAACAAGGAACACACCAGGCAGGTCCGAGATACTGTTGTGAAGAAGTTTAAAGCCGGATTTGGATACAAAAAGATTTCCCAAGCTTTAAACATCCCAAGGAGCACTGTGCAAGCGATAATATTGAAATGGAAGGAGTATCAGACCACTGCAAATCTACCAAGACCTGGCCGTCCCTCTAAACTTTCAGCTCATACAAGGAGAAGACTGATCAGAGATGCAGCCAAGAGGCCCATGATCACTCTGGATGAACTGCAGAGATCTACAGCTGAGGTGGGAGACTCTGTCCATAAGACAACAATCAGTCGTATATTGCACAAATCTGGCCTTTATGGAAGAGTGGCAAGAAGAAAGCCATTTCTTAAAGATATCCATAAAAAGTGTCGTTTAAAGTTTGCCACAAGCCACCTGGGAGTCACACCAAACATGTGGAAGAAGGTGCTCTGGTCAGATGAAACCAAAATTGAACTTTTTGGCAACAATGCAAAACGTTATGTTTGGCGGAAAAGCAACACAGCTTATCACCCTGAATACACCATCCCCACTGTCAAACATGGCTGTGGCAGCATCATGGTTTGGGCCTGCTTTTCTTCAGCAGGGACAGGGAAGATGGTTAAAATGAATGGGAAGATGGATGGAGCCAAATACAGGACCATTCTGGAAGAAAACCTGATGGAGTCTGCAAAAGACCTGAGACTGGGACGGAGATTTGTCTTCCAACAAGACAATGATCCAAAACATAAAGCAAAACCTACAATGGAATGGTTCAAAAATAAACATATCCAGGTGTTAGAATGGCCAAGTCAAAGTCCAGATCTGAATCCAATCGAGAATCTGTGGAAAGAACTGAAAACTGCTGTTCACAAATGCTCTCCATCCAACCTCACTGAGCTTGAGCTGTTTTGCAAGGAGGAATGGGAAAAAATTTCAGTCTCTCGATGTGCAAAACTGATAGAGACATACCCCAAGCGACTTACAGCTGTAATCGCAGCAAAAGGTGGCGCTACAAAGTATTAACTTAAGGGGGCTGAATAATTTTGCACGCCCAATTTTTCAGTTTTTGATTTGTTAAAAAAGTTTGAAATATCCAATAAATGTCGTTCCACTTCATGATTGTGTCCCACTTGTTGTTGATTCTTCACAAAAAAATACAGTTTTATATCTTTATGTTTGAAGCCTGAAATGTGGCAAAAGGTCGCAAAGTTCAAGGGGGCCGAATACTTTCGCAAGGCACTGTATATATATAGAGAGAGAACCACACTGCTTACTGCACACCAACTATATATATAGAGAGAGAACCACACACTGCTTACTGCACACCAACTATATATATAGAGAGAGAACCACACACTGCTTACTGCACACCAACTATATATATATATATGAGAGAGAGAGAACCACACACTGCTTACTGCACACCAACTATATATATAGAGGGAACCACACTCTGCTTACTGCACACCAACTATGCTTACTGCACACCAACTATATATATATAGACAGAACCACACACTGCTTACTGCACACCAACTATATATATATAGAGAGAACCACACACTGCTTACTGCACACCAACTATATATATAGAGAGAACCACACACTGCTTACTGCACACCAACTATATATATATACTGAGAGAACCACACTGCTTACTGCACACCAACTATATATATAGAGAGAACCACACACTGCTTACTGCACACCAACTATATATATAGAGAACCACACACTGCTTACTGCACACCACACAACTGCACACCAATATATATAGAGAGAACCACACACTGCTTACTGCACACCAACTATATATATAGAGAGAACTATATATATAGAGAACCACACACACTGCTTACTGCACACCAACTATATATATATAGAGAACCACACACTGCTTACTGCACACCAACAATATATATAGACAGAACCACACACTGCTTACTGAGAGAACCACACACTGCTTACTGCACACCAACTATATATATAGAGAGAGAACCACACACTGCTTACTGCACACCAACTATATATATATAGACAGAACCACACACTGCTTACTGCACACCAACTATATATAGAGAGAGAACCACACACTGCTTACTGCACACCAACTATATACATAGAGAGAACCACACACTGCTTACTGCATACCAACTATATATATATATAGAGAGAACCACACACTGCTTACTGCACACCAACTATATACACTGCTCAAAAAAATAAAGGGAACACTTAAACAACACAATGTAACTCCAAGTCAATCACACTTCTGTGAAATCAAACTGTCCACTTAGGACGCAACACTGATTGACAATACATTTCACATGCTGTTGTGCAAATGGATTAGACAACAGGTTGAAATTATAGGCAATTAGCAAGACACCCCCAATAAAGGAGTGGTTCTGCAGGTGGTGACCACAGACCACTTCTCAGTTCCTCTGCTTCCTGGCTGATGTTTTGGTCACTTTTGAATGCTGGTGGTGCTTTCACTCTAGTGGTAGCATGAGACGGAGTCTACCACCCACACAAGTGGCTCAGGTAGTGCAGCTCATCCAGGATGGCACATCAATGCGAGCTGTGGCAAGAAGGTTTGCTGTGTCTGTCAGCGTAATGTCCAGAGCATGGAGGCGCTACCAGGAGACAGGCCAGTACATCAGGAGACGTGGAGGAGGCCGTAGGAGGGCAACACCTCCACCCAGCAGCAGGACCGCTACCTCCACCTTTGTGCAAGGAGAAACAGAGCAGGATGTATGAGGGCACTGCCAGAGCCTTATTTTCTGCAAAATGTTAACCTCCAGCTGTACCTTGTCGTCCACAGGTCGGTTACTAGGGGTTGTGCCTTACGCGTCCACAGCCCAACACCATGCAGGACGTTTGGCATTTGCCAGAGAACACCAAGATTGGCAAATTCGCCACTGGCACCCTGTGCTCTTCACAGATGAAAGCAGGTTCAGACTGAGCACATGTGCCAGACGTGACAGAGTCTGGAGACGCCGTGGAGAACGTTCTGCTGCCTGCAACATCCTCCAGCATGACCGGTTTGGCAGTGGGTCAGTCATGGTGTGGGGGGGCCGCACAGCCCTCCATGTGCTCGCCAGAGGTAGCCTGACTGTCATTAGGTACCAAGATGACCAAGCCTCATTTTGACTCGTTTTAAGGACATTACAACAAAGTTGGATCAGCCTGTAGTGTGGTTTTCCACTTTAATTTTGAGTGGGACTCCAAATCCAGACCTCCATGGGTTGATACATTTGATTTCCATTGATAATTTTTGTGTGATTTTGTTGTCAGCACATTCAACTATGTAAAGAAAAAAGTATTTAATAAGAATATTTCATTCATTCAGATCTAGGATGTGTGATTTTAGTGTTCCCTTTATTCTTTTCAGCAGTGTATATAGAGAGAGAACCACACACTGCTTATTGTACACCAACTATACAGAGAGAGAGAGATAACCACCTTACATCAAGTGAAAGTTACAAAAGTGAAGGTCTTAAATCTGTGATGAAAATAGGGCTATTGGAATATTGCTGATGTTGAGACTTGTCAGAGCGTCTGTCTCTTCTGATGGTTCATTGTTAAGTTACCTGTTGTGCTTTAGTGTTGAGGGACTGCAGTTCCAGAGAAGACTCGTGATGTTTCTCTGTTAGCCTCTGGTCCATCAGGTGAAAGTTCACATCTGACATGTTCTGCAGACACACCTGGATGTACTTCCTGTGAGTCAGGTCAAAGGGTAGCGGTCAAAAGGTCAAATTCTTTCAGATCTACAAACAGAAAACCAGCAGTACCCCGGACCTCATAGGTTAAGATTTGAATACTAGGTGTTGTTTTTTTCCCCAGGTTACCTGTTCCCTGCTGATAGTAGTGAGGGTTTATCTGTTCCCTGCTGATAGTAGTGAGGATTTACCTGTTCCCTGCTGATAGTAGTGAGTGCTTGGCCTTAAAGGGGATGTAGAAGGTGAGAGATATTGGAGTGGAGTAGATGGACCAGGGACAGTCTACAGACATCTGTGCACAGAGAACAGAGAGAGACAATGACAGAATGTTACTCATCTCCATTCAAAATAAGCCATCCAATTCTTTATAAATTAAGAAAAATAATATTTAACTTGACAATGTAGACGAAATGCATAACAAATCCCGAAAGTCATTGAAAATCACTATATCTACATTATTTATCCTGCATTGCTATCAACAAGATCAAACATATCTCTGTCCTCAGTACCCTCTGGTTGATGGCGGTCATGTGGTTATCGGGGTGGCTGTAGCTCCGGGGACGGTGGTGTATCTCTCCGTTTGTGAGTCTCTGGTTCTCGGGCCGGACTGGATCAGAAGGGATGACACACAGTACCTCCAGCTGAAACTCCAGGGTGTGATAGGGTGGGGTGGGAGGTAGAGAGATACTGGTCACTTTGTCAGACGACTGGATGAACAGAACACTCTCATCCACACGCTCTGCAGACGAGAGGAGAAGAGGGGTGGGTGAGGACAGAGAGACAGAGAGACAGAGAGAGAGAGAGAGACACACACTCGGTGAGGGATGAGGAAGTATGATTGGTGTGGATCTAAGTTGAGAAGGAAGACACGGATGAGCAGAAAACTACAGCTAGGATCAGGATACAATTTAGGGTGCTTTCACATGTCGTTGTCCCCCCCCCCTGTATAATCCGGATCCCGGAGCATTTAGTGTGCTCATCCGAGCCATAAAGCATGTAATGAAACGCAAACGAACCCTGGCTGAAATGAGTGCCGGGTATTGTGACGCAGGCATCGTAATTCGCGTGTAACGTTTCGTTCATTGTAAACAAACTAGCTTGCTAATAACATCATGTAGAATATGCGTCTTGCAAATCGCATCCTGAAACTGTTATTTTCAGGGCTTGTGGAAGGAAAATGTATTTTTTTGTAGAATTCTATATTTTTTGTAGAATTCTATATTTTTTGTAGAATTCTATATTTTTGTAGAATTCTATATTTTTTTGTAGAATTCTATATTTTTTTGTAGAAACGCTCCAGGATACCGAACCAGGGAACCGAATTTCATATGTGAAAATTTCTCACGATTTCTCTGTTCTGACCTGCAGTGCTGTTGAGGATGGTAGCAGGGCAGGAGGAGGAGGTGAGGATGGGCATGCTGCCTATGTTAGTGAGCTGCAGGGCGTCTCCCTTCTTCACAGTGTAGTGACCTGTCTGCAGCCTGACCTTTGCCCTCTGGGGGAGGCCTGCCAGCAGCTGGTCTGAGACAGAGACAGTGTGTGTTTTTTGAAAATGGTCCGTTCAAACATTGTATTTCACATTTACAATACATGACCGTCAACACAAAAACAACAACATACAATATATACAAAAACAAACTAATTGCATGACACAAAACAGCAATGAAATATATATCATAGGACAAAGGGTGAAAACACACTCAAGGAAAATACAGTGATGGGCAGTGATGAAAAAAGTACCCAATTGTCAGACTTGAGTAAAAGTAAAGATACCATAACAGAAAATGAAAGTAACCCAGTAAAATACTACTTGAGTAAAAGTCTAAAAGTATTTGGTTTTAAATATACTTAAGTATCAAAAGTAAAAGTAAAAGTATAAAGCATAAATCATTTTAAAGTCCTTATACAGTGGGGGAGAACAAGTATTTGATAACCTGCAAAATCAGCAGTGTTTCCTACTTACAAAGCATGTAGAGGTCTGTAATTTTTATCATATCATCACTTCAACTGTGAGAGACGGAATCTAAAACAAACATCCAGAAAATCACATTGTATGATTTTTAAGTAATGAATTTGCATTTTATTGCATGACATAAGTATTTGATACATCAGAAAAGCAGAACTTAATATTTGGTACAGAAACCTTTGTTTGCAATTACAGAGATCATACATTTCCTGTAGTTCTTGACCAGGTTTACACACACTGCAGCAGGGATTTTGGCCCACTCCTCCATACAGACCTTCTCCAGATCCTTCAGGTTTCGGGGCTGTCGCTGGGCAATACAGACTTTCAGCTCCCTCCAAAGATTTTCTATTGGGTTCAGGTCTGGAGACTGGCTAGGCCACTCCAGGACCTTGAGCTACTTCTTATGGAGCCACTCCTTAGTTGCCCTGGCTGTGTGTTTCAGGTCATTGTCATGCTGGAAGACCCACCCACGACCCATCTTCAATGCTCTTACTGGGGGAAGGAGATTGTTGGCCAAGATCTTGCAATACATGGCCCCATCCATCCTCCCATCCATCCTCCCCTTTGCAGAAAAGCATCCCCAAAGAATGATGTTTCCACCTCCATGCTTCACGGTTGGGATGGTGTTCTTGGGGTTGTGCTCATCCTTCTTCTTCCTCCAAACACAGCGAGTGGAGTTTAGACCAAAAAGGTATATTTTTGTCTCATCAGACCACATGACCATCTCCCATTCCTCCTCTGGATCATCCAGATGGTCATTGGCAAACTTCAGACGGGCCTGGACCTTGCGGGACCAGCAGGGGGACCTTGCGTGCGCTGCAGGATTTTAATCCATGACGGCGTCGTGTGTTACTAATGGTTTTCTTTGAGACTGTGGTCCCAGCTCTCTTCAGGTCATTGACCAGGTCCTGCCATGTAGTTCTGGGCTGATCCCTCACGTTCCTCATGATCATTGATACACCACGAGGTGAGATCTTGCATGGAGCCCCAGACCGAGGGTGATTGACCGTCATCTTGAACTTCTTCTATTTTCTAATAATTGCGCCAACAGTTGTTGCCTTCTCACCAAGCTGCTTGCCTATTGTCCTGTAGCCCATTCCAGCCTTGTGCAGGTCAACAATTTTATCCCTGATGTCCTTACACCCTCTCTGGTCTTGGCCATTGTGGAGAGGTTGGAGTCTGTTTGATTGAGTGTGTGGATAGGTGTCTTTTATACAGGTAACGAGTTCAAACAGGTGCAGTTAATACAGGTAATGAGTGGAGAACAGGAGGGATTCTTAAAGAAAAACTAACAGGTCTGTGAGAGCCGGAATTCTTACTGGTTGGTAGGTGATCAAATACTTATGTCATGCAATAAAATGCAAATTAATTACTTAAAAATCATACAATGTGATTTTCTGGATTTTTGTTTTAGATTCCGTCTCTCACAGTTGAAGTGAACCTATGATAAAAATTACAGACCTCTACATGCTTTGTAAGTAGGAAAACCTGCAAAATCTGCAGTCTATCAAATACTTGTTCTCCCCACTGTATATGGTAAATTAAGCATTTGTGTTTCGTAAGTCTGCCAAATCAGAGGCAGTAGGAATGTGTAGGGATCTTCTCTTGAGTTGAATTTATTTCCTGTCCTGTCCTGTGAAGCATTCAAACCAGTACTTTTTACATTTCAAAATGTAACCACTGTAATAACTTTTGGGTGTCAGGAAAAATGTATGAAGTAAAAAGTACCTTACTCTCTTTAGGAATGTAGTGAAGGAAAAGTTAAAGTTGTCCAAAATATCAATAGTAAAATATAGATAGACCAAAAAAACAACTTAAGTAGTAATATAAAGTATTTTTACTTAAGTACTTTACACCACTGAGTATGGGTTCAGCATATTAATGTGTGTGGCAGGGTAGGCTCCTCAGAGGAGGACCATCCTACTCAGTGAATTTCCTACAATTTTTTGGGGTGAAACAAAAAAAAAAGTTCACATTTTTAGATAAACTGCTAAATATAGTCAAGTCACCAAATTACTAATTAAAACACTATTTTGCAATGGTCTACAGAAGCCTCAACAGCACCCTCTAGGGAAGCACCATGGTATGGTATAGCCGGAGGACAGCTAGCTTCCGTCCTCCTCTGGGTACATTGACTTCAACACAAAACCTAGGAGGCTCATGGTTCTCACCCCCAGCCATAGACTTACACAGTAATTATGACGACTTACGGAGGACGTCCTCCAACCTATCAGTGCTCTTGCAGCATGAACTCATATGTTCAACTGGCTAAATCAATAGAATCAGAGAATGAATCTAGTACTGAAAGCATAAGCTACAGCTAGCTAGCACTGCAGTGCATAAACTGTGGTGACTAGTTGAATCAAAGAAAGAAAGACAATTTCATTTCTTCAAAAATGAAGAAGCAGCAGAGAGCTAGCTATATTTCTTTCTTTTTTTCTTAGTTTTTCCTTTCATTTACTTAGCTCATGCCGCTAATTTAAGTCTACTCAACAACCTGCTTCAAACAGAGAGGAATGCTATATATGTTGGCTAGCAAGCTAACTGGCTAAAGCTATCCAACACTGCAACTCTTCCAAGTCAAGGTAAGCTTTTCGGTTTTATACATTTATTGCCACCGGGGTCTGCAGATTCTGTTGCAAAATGTTTCTTAAAGGGTTACTTCTGGATTTTGTCAATGAGGCCCTTTATCTACTTCCCAGATGAACTCGTGGATATTATTCTTATGTCTCCATGTCCAGTAAGAAGGAAGTAGAGGTGGTAGTACAGGTGTGTGGTGGTAGTACAGGTGTGTGGTGGTAGTACAGGTGTGATTATATCAGTCATTTGAACTGTGTGTATCATAAACAAAATTTGAGTGTTTCAATTAGTTGTTGTTAATCTGTTAACAAACTTTTTTTTTTT
Organism: Oncorhynchus tshawytscha; assembly: GCF_018296145.1. Classification (NCBI taxonomy): domain Eukaryota; kingdom Metazoa; phylum Chordata; class Actinopteri; order Salmoniformes; family Salmonidae; genus Oncorhynchus; species Oncorhynchus tshawytscha. The sequence continues at coordinate 47,396,545 of NC_056454.1, forward strand.
TTTTTTTTTTTTTTTTTTTAACACTTGTATCTAGTTTTTTTTGTGGTTTGGTTTTCATATAAGCCCTTGGATTCCAACCATACCTGTACACTGTTTTATTAAAATTATTAAAATCTGCATTGTTGTCTATCACTTGTTTTCTTTGGTGCAAATAACTCAAACTAAATGTGTCAGAGAGAGAGAGAGAGAGAGAGAGAGAGAGAGACCTGTGAGGGGCTCCACAGTGAGTTGGGGCTCCTGAGAATAGACCTCATACTGGACCAGAGGAGAGATGTGAGGGAGGACAAACTGGACCTGGCCCACTGTGGCACACAGCTGACGCAACGTGTAGGTACCGAGCTCCTGACTCTACACCAGGGGAGAGAGAGAGGGAGGGAGGGAGAGAGAGGGGGGAGGGAGGGAGAGAGAGAGGGAGAGGGAGGGAGAGAGAGAGAGAGAGAGAGGGAGCGAGAGGGAGAGGGAGAGGGAGAGGGGGAGGGAGAGAGAGAGGGAGCGAGCGGGGAGGGAGGGAGCGAGAGGGAGAGGGGGAGGGAAGGAGAGGGGGAGGGAGGGAGCGAGAGGGAGAGAACAAGCGGGAGGGAGCGAGCGAGAGGGAGTGAGAAAGAGAGAGAGAGATAGAGAAAAGAGTCAATAGACAATCTACAATCTCAAGTGATAATGACATCCTGTATTTGCAGTTAAAGCCCTGTCCTGTTGGAGAGGACAATCACAGCATGATAATAAGGGTCTTACTGGTACACTGAAGACAATGCTGTTGTTGCCCGGCAGCAGAGTGACATCACCGCTCATTAGCATCTTTGCCCCGTCATCCATGACAACAGGAACTGGGCTGACAAGGTTGGGCGTGTCCGGTGACGGGCTGCTGTCATGACGACGCATGACCAGGTGTGTGTTCTTACACACCATGCCGGTGGAGTTGAGTGTACGAGGGTCCGAGGGGCTGCGGTCCTGGATCTCTTCCAGCTCCAGAGAAGGACCAGCAGCGGAGGGGGGCATCGCTGAGGAGTTACCCAGGGGGAAAAGCACCGTCCCTGGGTATGGCCGTCTCTGTGGCCCCCTGGTCTTCCCGTTAGTCTCTCCCTGCTCCAGGTTTAAGTGAACACTGGCAGCCAGCTGTTCCAGAGGCACGGCCACAGGCATCAAGCTGCGCAGACACAACTCCACCTGCAGGGCGGTGCCAGAGTGCACCGTGGCTGTTGCCGGGCGGAACTGTAGCTGCTTTAGCTGGGCGAAAGAACTCATACTGAGCGCCACCTTCTGGGCTGTAGAGGGATAAGAGGTGAAGGGAGAGAGAGACAGGGGCACGGTGAAATATAATAATGTGTCAATAGATGGATCTACATCAAGGCTCCAACACTAACCTAGCACACCTGACACGTTCAGCAGGACGCAACGTTCTGGAACTTTCCGATAGAAATATGTTATATGTAGAACAAACACGCCTCTCTGACATGTAGAATAAGGAATCACATCGGCTTCAATCATTGGCATTTCTATCCGCAACATTCAAAAACGTTTGGTAACCGAACGAGGCCCAGGTTAGTTACGACTGGAGTTTGAGCGAAAACCTACAGGACAGGAGAGTAGTTCTCCTGGAACAGGGTTAGACATAAATCATGTTGACTGACTAAAATAATCTGCTATGACTGGCTGCTTACCCTTGCTGTCTGTTGATTGGTTGGCGAAAGTCAGGATCTCCTGACAGAAGTGAATCCTCTCCTCATTGGTCAGATTGGCATCACCTGCCAACAAGGCACTTGTCTGCAGGTAGCTAAGGGTGGGTTGTCAAGGAAACCAGCAGCCAACGGGCAATGACAACGAGAGCTACAATATGCGAAAGAAATTGGTCCTTCAGACTAGCTTATACTGTAGTTGTAAACATCCTTTGCTATTTGTTGTCATTTTCTTCTTATTTGTTTTAATTCAACGTTTTTATGCGCTATGTGTTATGACTGCTGGAAAAAGAATTGCCTCTCTGAGGACATCAACATTCTCTGAATCTGAATATAGAAAAAGTGAATGGCATTCATTCAAAGAGATGACATAATGGCAACAATTGACGCATTTGGCATTACACTTTTCTACTTATTTACATCCAGTGAAAATTCCTCTGTAGGTTTCTTCCTAGGTTCCTGCCTTCCAGGGAGTTTTTCCACTGTGCTCCTGCCTCTGCTCTTTGGGGTTTCATTGATTGGGGATACTTCTCTGTCTTCTCCAGCAGTTTCTGGCACTCAGCCATCTGCTTCCTGGTGTGAGTGACAGGTAGGCTCCACCCCTCTGACACGTATGACCTCAGAGCATTCTGCAAGAAGCTCTCCGCCTGCTCAGGATCACCTTTCCTCCTTATTACGTGCACACACACACACACACACACACACACAAAATGAAGTCACTACATGTCCTGTACTTGACTTCTTGACTGTGCAGAAGACGGTAGAAAGACATTTACAGGCGGAAGTGGAATTGATGACCATCACGGTCTCTTACATGTAGAACTCAGCCAGGCTCTTCCCAACGAGCCGCGCTGACCTCATCCTGCCAATGGCCGTGTACATCTCCACAGCAGCATGGGACAACTCCTGATGGACGGATAGAGGATGGAGGGGAGGATGGAGGGGAGGGGGGGAGGGGAGGGAGGGAGGGGGGAGGGAGGGAGGGGGGAGGGAGGGGGAGGGAGGGAGGGAGGGAGGGAGGGAGGGAGGGAGGGGGAGGGAGGGAGGAAGGGAGGAAGGGAAGAATGAAGGAGGGTGGCACAGGGGGATAAATTGATGCCGTTTAGTTTAATCAAGCCAACATACTTTTTATCTGACAGCCTGTCACCACATACACACCGACATGTTTCATATCTGAACTTACAAGATAATGTCTCTCAAACGCCTCCACAGAAGACAGGGCCTCCTTCAGTTTTTTATACGGGCTCTGCAAGCTGTGGACTGAAAGAGGAACTAGGACAAGTGAGGAATTGATCCCACTAGAGGAGTGCTCTGTACATTGCTGTAGCATTTGGCTCAGAACCTAGATCTCATCCCATCTGCTTTGTCAATGCCAATCTACTGAGAGCCGATATCAAGCTACTGTTGTTTCCCATTCAAATGTTTTACGGTTGTATTCCTGCCTATAATTTGTATACTCCCCAATGACACCCCCCCCCACACACCCCCTCACCAGTCTCAGCCTTCTCATCCCCCAGTCCAGCCAGCAGGTCCACAGTTCGGTTCAGCTCCAGAGACAGCGGACCCTTCTCTGACACCAGACCACACATATAGCCCAGAGACTTCAGCTGGGAGAAGGAGGGAGGGAGGGAGGAGAGTTGGGTTTGAAAGAAGTTAAGAAAATAAAAAATATGAACTTTCAATTTAACCTTTATTTTACTAGGCAAGTCAGTTAAGACAAATTCTTATTTTCAATGACAGCCTAGGAACAGTGGGTTAATTGCCTGTTCAGGGGCAGAACGACAGATTTTCACCTAGTCAGCTCTGGGACTCGACCCAGCAACCTTTCGGTTACTAGCCCAATGCTCTAACCACCAGGCTACCTGCCTAGGTTCAAGATGAGTAGTTATGAGGTACATATATAGTAGCTATAATATAATAATGCTTCAACCAATCAAAGCCCTTTTTACGTCAGCATTTGTCACAAAGTGATTTACAGATACCCAGCCTAAAACCCCAAAGAGCAAGCAATGCAGAGGCAATGCAGAGGCAGAAGCACAGAGGCTAGGAAAAACTCCTTAGAAGGCAGGAACCTAGGATGAAGCCTACCTTGTCAGTAGCATAGGCCCACAGGCCCACAGTGTGTGAGACATTAGCCTCTAGCTGGGCCTGGTCACAGCAGCCTTCTATACGATGCAGCACCTCCAGGCAGCTGAGGAAGACCCAGCAGTCTAAAGCACCTTCCAGCATAGACACCTACACAACAACAACAGTTTAGCTAACAGCACACTGCAAAACGCTTGTAATTAAACAGAGAAAAAAACACACAGAGAGAGAGAGGAGAGAGAGAAGAGAGAATGAGAAAGAGAGAGAGAGGAGAGAGAGAGGAGAGAATGAGAAAGAGAGAGAGAGGAGAGAATGAGAAAGAGAGAGAGAGGAGAGAATGAGAAAGAGAGAGAGAGGAGAGAATGAGAAAGAGAGAAAGGAGAGAAGGAGCGAGAGATAGACAGAAAAATAAGTGAGGCCGAAGCAGCAAGAAAACTCCACCATCACTGCCCAGTAACCGTACCCCATCACCACCCAGTAACCGTACCCCCATCACCACCCAGTAACCTTACCCCATCACCACCCAGTAACCGTATCACCCCATCACCACCCAGTAACCGTACCCCATCACCACCCAGTAACCGTACCCCATCACCACCCAGTAACCGTACCCCATCACCACCCAGTAACCGTACCCCCCATCACCACGTACCCCATCACCACCCAGTAACCTTACCCCATCAGTAACCCAGTAACCCCCCATCACCACCCAGTAACCGTACCCCATCACCACCCAGTAACCGTACCCCCATCACCCCCATCACCCCCATCACCACCCAGTAACCGTACCCCCATCACCACCCAGTAACCGTACCCCCAACACCACCCAGTAACCATACCTCCAGCAGGCATAGCTCCTGGACACAGTTATGCAGCAGCTCCAGGGCTCTCTGTGTCACCTCCCAGGGCCTCTGGAGGAAGATGAGCAGGGTACACTGACGACAGAACAGGTAGCTGCGTAACTCTAGCAGGCTAGCCTGCCCGCGTTGGATCCCATCTCTCTTTTCCATGTCTATGGGGCGCCGCAGGAGCAAGCCAGTCCAGCTCTTCACCGGGGAGCAGAAGGAACCCAGCCAGTTGGCCCTGTCTACAAACAGACGAGCAGAAAGACACTATATGTTTCAGAAAGACACTATATGTTGATTTTAATGTATTGAGTCGCTGACTTATAAAGCTTGAGTGATTTTGGGGCATTTTTTGGGGCAAAACCGGCAAGGACAATTGTGGGTCTCCCGGTCGCCAATTGTGGGTCTCCCGGTCGCCCGAACACCTATAAAGCTTGCGTGAGAGGGAGTGGCTATACATGTACCTCCAGCCCCGAAGTTGAGAACATACTGAGTGAAGAGGGCGTCCAGCTCGTCGTACTGTAGCAGAGCATCCTCAAACTGCTGTAGCATCTCAAACACAAAGGCCAACTCCTCCTGCACACAACAAAACACAGATACACATCACACGTGATCGAACATACAGTTCAGAAACTGATTAGTACACTCACACACACAAAAGCATCCCGGAGTCGCCTCTTCACTATCGACGTTGAGACTGGTGTTTTGTGGGTACTATTTAATGAAGATGCCAGTTGCGGACTTGTGAGGCGTCTGTTTCTCAAACTACACTCTAATGTATTTGTCCCCTTGCTCAGTTGTGCACCGGGGCCTCCCACTCCTCTTTCTATTCTGGTTAGAGCCAATTTGCGCTGTTCTGTGACGGGAGTAGTACACAGCGTTGTACCAGATCTTCAGTTTCTTGGCAATGGACTAGCCTTCATTTCTCAGAACAAGAATAGACTGACGAGTTTCAGAAGAAAGTTGTTTGTTTCTGGCCATTTTGAGCCTGTAATCGAACTCACAAATGCTGATGCTCCAGATACTCAACTAGTCTAAGGCCAGTTTTATTGCTTCTTTAATCAGAACAACAGCTTTCAGCTGTGCTAACATAATTACAAAAGGGTTTTCTAATGGTCAACTAGCCTTTTATAAATTTGGATTAGCTAACACAACATGCTATTGGAACACAGGAGTGATGGTTGCTGATAATGGGCCTCTGTACGCCTATGTAGATATTCCATTAAAAATCGTCCGTTTCCAGCTACAATAGTAATTTACAACATTAACAATGTCTACACTGTATTTCTGATCAATTTGATGTTATTTTAATGGACAAAAAATGTTGCTTTTCTTTCAAAAACAAGGACATTTCTAAGTGACTACAAACTTTTGAATGGTAGTGTATACACTATATATTTATATATATATATATATAAATAAACACACACCTCTTCTTCCTGTATAAAACCACAGATTCACCTGAGACATGCTCTCACCTGAGACACACAGCCTGGCAGGTACAGACCTACCTGTACCATGAAGTAGTCACAGAAGCTCCATCCGGGCTGATTGCGTTTCTCCCGGAGGGTGCGCATGTCCTCCTCGAAGCGTCCCAGGTTCTGAGTGAAGGACATCAGCAGTAGAGTCCTCAGCTTCAGCAGGAAGGCACTCCACGACTCCTGAGACCTGGACGAATTCTTTAGAGGGTCTGACAGAACCACACAACTAGGTGAGAAAGAGAGAGAAGGAGAGAAGGAGAGAGAGAGGAGAGAAGGAGAGAGAAAGAGAGGAGAGAAGGAAAGAAGGAAAGAAGGAGAGAGAGAGAGTAAGAGCGAATGAGAGACATTTGTATCTGATCTATCAGAACAATTATTTCTTCTGGCTATTTGTGTTTCTCATTTCCAGACTCCATTTTGTTTGTATCTTGTGTGTCTCACCGGTCATTCTGCTTGTTACAGAAGTCGTTGCGGATCTTGTCCACTAAGGAAGAGCGAGGCAGGATGTTGGTCTTGTTCTTCTTCTTGGCGTCGCTGGTCTCCACGACAACGATGACCCAGTCAGCTGACCCGTGGAGCCGCAGGTTGCCCTGCCACCTCATCATGTTGTCCCTGACTGACGCCTTGTACACCTCAGTGTCCTGGAGGGTTTATTGACAGTTCATTATTCATTCATTCAGTCCTTTCTAAACCCCTAATAATAACAATAATAATATTAACAATAACAACAACAATAACAACAATAATAATACTAATAACAATAACAACAACAATACTAATAACAGCAATAACAATAATAATAATAATAACAATAATAATAACAACAATAACAATAATAATAATAATAACAATAATAATAATAACAATAATAATACTAATAAACAATAACAATAATAATAATAACAATGACAATAATAATACCAACAATAATAACAACACAAATATTAATAATTATGATAACAATAACAGTAATAATAACAATAATAATTATAATAATGACAATCATAATAATAACAAGAAAAGGTATTTTTTGTTGGTTCACTGTTTCAGACAATCATAAAGTAACTCTCTCACATTACGAGTAAAAACAAAACAAACTGCTGTGTATCTCCAGTCCCTTTTCAGGGCATCAAAATAGTACTAGTAATGGTGCAAACCTCTATAGGAGTCATTACTATCAAATGCCCTGGATGAATGACATTTATTATTTAATGAGTCCAACAGCCTTGATATACTAAAGTGCTTCTAAAACAACAAAAGGCTCTCTGCCATAGCTATCCGTCACGCACCGTTTCCCATGTCGGTCACGAGTCGCTGACTGGACTGCACTTCCTTAAAACAAGTGAACCGCCCTTTTAGTACATCAACAAACTTCTGTTTCCTCAGCACTTTTCGACTAATCGCTCTGCTCTCCCTGAACAAACTGAGGGGCCAGCCAGGTTACACTCATTAGGAGAACGAAGACAGACAGAGAGACAGAGAGACAGACAGACAGAGAGACAGAGAGGCAGAGAGACAGAGAGGCAGAGAGACAGACAGACAGACAGACAGACAGAGAGGCAGAGAGGCAGAGAGGCAGAGACAGAGAGACAGAGAGGCAGAGAGACAGACAGAGAGACAGAGAGACAGAGAGACAGACAGAGAGACAGAGAGACAGACAGACAGACAGACAGACAGAGAGGCAGAGAGACAGAGAGACAGACAGAGAGACAGGCAGAGAGGCAGAGAGACAGACAGACAGACAGACAGACAGACAGACAGACAGACAGACAGACAGACAGACAGAGAGACAGAGAGACAGAGAGACAGAGAGACAGACAGAGAGACAGAGAGACAGACAGAGAGACAGACAGACAGACAGAGACAGACAGACAGACAGACAGACAGCCAGAGAGACAGACAGACAGACAGACAGACAGACAGACAGACAGACAGACAGACAGACAGACAGCCAGACAGACAGACAGACAGACAGACTGATGAGGAATAGAGGAATCCTCCTGAGACTAAATGCAAACAACATGTGAACCAGCTGGAATACACAACATGTAATGTGTTGTGTCTGTCTGCCATCCATCTGCTGCCTGCACTGAGAATAATACTGATTATCCACTCTGGAGCAAATCATCTAGCTAGGCTGTTACATCCCACCGGTTATTTAATGGAGGGTAGAGTAGAATTTGTGTGTGTGTGTATGTGTGTGTACACGTGTTCAAGTCCCCACAAGAATAGTAAACAAACGAGAATTTGACCACCTGGGGACAATTTGTTAGTCCCCACGAGGTCAAATACTATTTCTAGGGGGTTTAGGGTTAAGGTTAGAATTACATTAAGGGTTAGCAGCTGGGGTTCGTTTTAGGGTTATGCTGGGGTTAGTTTTAGGGTTAGGCTGGGGTTTGTTTTAGGGTTAGGCTGGGGTTAGTTTTAGGGTTAGGCTGGGGTTAGTTTAAGGGTTATGCTAGGGTTAGGTTTAGGGTTATGCTGGGTTTCGTTTTAGGGTTATGCTGTGGTTAGTTTTAGGGTTATGCTGGGGTTAGTTTTAGGGTTATGCTGGGGTTAGGCTGGGGTTAGTTTTAGGGTTATGCTGGGGTTAGTTTTAGGGTTAGGCTGGGGTTAGTTTTAGGGTTAGGCTGGGGTTAGTTTTAGGGTTATGCTGGGGTTAGGCTGGGGTTAGTTTTAGGGTTATGCTGGGGTTAGTTTTAGGGTTAGGCTGGGGTTAGTTTTAGGGTTAGGCTGGGGTTAGTTTTAGGGTTATGCTAGGGTTAGTTTTAGGGTTATGCTAGGGTTAGTTTTAGGGTTAGGTTTAGGGTTAGTCTGGGGTTAGTTTTAGGGTTAGTCTGGGGTTGGTTTTAGGGTTAGGCTGGGGTTAGTTTTAGGGTTATGCTGGGGTTAGTTTTAGGGTTAGGCCGGGGTTAGTTTTAGGGTTAGGCCGGGGTTAGTTTTAGGGTTATGCCGGGGTTAGTTTTAGGGTTAGTCTGGGATTAGTTTTAGGGTTTTGCTGGGTTTCGTTTTAGGGTTATGCTGGGGTTAGTTTTAGGGTTATGCTGGGGTTAGTTTTAGGTTTATGCTGGGGTTAGGCTGGGGTTAGTTTTAGGGTTATGCTGGGGTTAGTTTTAGGGTTATGCTGGGGTTAGTTTTAGGGTTAGGCTGGGGTTAGTTTTAGGGTTATGCTGGGGTTAGTTTTAGGGTTATGCTGGGGTTAGGCTGGGGTTAGTTTTAGGGTTAGTCTGGGGTTAGTTTTAGGGTTAGTCTGGGGTTAGTTTTAGGGTTAGTCTGGGGTTAGGCTGGGGTTAGTTTTAGGGTTATGCTAGGGTTAGTTTTAGGGTTATGCTAGTTTTAGGGTTAGGTTTAGGGTTATGCCGGGGTTAGTTTTAGGGTTAGGCCGGGGTTAGTTTTAGGGTTAGGCCGGGGGTTAGTTTTAGGGTTATGCCGGGGTTAGTTTTAGGGTTATGCCGGGGTTAGTTTTAGGGTTAGGCTGGGGTTAGTTTTAGGGTTAGGCAGGGGTTAGTTGTAGGGTTATGCCAGGGTTAGTTTTAGGGTTAGTCTGGGGTTAGTTTTAGGGTTAGTCTGGGGTTAGTTTTAGGGTTAGTCTGGGGTAAGTTTTAGGGTTAGTCTGGGGTTAGTTTTAGGGTTAGTCTGGGGTTGGTTTTAGGGTTAGGCTGGGGTTAGTTTTAGGGTTATGCTGGGGTTAGTTTTAGGGTTATGCTGGGGTTAGTTTTAGGGTTATGCTGGGGTTAGTTTTAGGGTTATGCTAGGGTTAGTTTTAGGGTTATGCTAGGGTTAGTTTTAGGGTTATGCTGGGGTTAGGTTTAAGGTTATGCTGGGGTTCGTTTTAGGGTTATGCTGGGGTTAGTTTTAGGGTTATGCTGGGGTTAGGCTGGGGTTAGTTTTAGGATTATGCTGGGGTTAGTTTTAGGGTTAGGCTGGGGTTAGTTTTAGCGTTATGCTGGGGTTAGTTTTAGGGTTAGGCTGGGGTTAGTTTTAGGGTTATGCTGGGGTTAGGCTGGGGTTAGTTTTAGGGTTATGCTGGGGTTAGGTTTAGGGTTATGCTGGGGTTAGTTTTAGGGTTAGGCTGGGGTTAGGCTGGGGTTAGTTTTAGGGTTATGCTAGGGTTAGTTTTAGGGTTATGCTAGGGTTAGTTTTAGGGTTAGGTTTAGGGTTATGCTGGGGTTAGGTTTAGGGTTATGCTGGGGTTAGTTTTAGGGTTATGCTGGGGTTAGTTTTAGGGTTATGCTGGGGTTAGTTTTAGGGTTATGCTGGGGTTAGTTTTAGGGTTATGCTGGAGTTGGTTTTAGGGTTATGCTGGGGTTAGTTTTAGGGTTATGCTGGGGTTAGTTTTAGGGTTATGCTAGGGTTAGTTTTAGGGTTAGGCTGGGGTTAGTTTTAGGGTTAGGCTGGGGTTAGTTTTAGGGTTAGGCTGGGGTTAGTTTTAGGGTTAATGCTGGGGTTAGTTTTAGCGTTATGCTGGGGTTAGTTTTAGCGTTATGCTGGGGTTAGTTTTAGGGTTAGGCTGGGGTTAGTTTTAGGGTTAGGCTGGGGTTAGTTTTAGGGTTAGGCTGGGGTTAGTTTTAGGGTTAGGCTGGGGTTAGTTTTAGGGTTAGGCTGGGGTTAGTTTTAGGGTTAGGCTGGGGTTAGTTTTAGCGTTAGGCTGGGGTTAGTTTTAGGGTTAGGCTGGGGTTAGTTTTAGGGTTAGGCTGGGGTTAGTTTTAGGGTTAGGCTGGGGTTAGTTTTAGGGTTAGGCTGGGGTTAGGTTAGGATGAAAGGGAAAATAGGATGAATGGGACCGAATTGTGTGTCCCCACAAGGTTAGCGGTACAAGAATGTGTGTGTTTACAGTAAAACGGGCACAGCACCACGTACACAGCAGTCTGTCCAGTAGATATGGAGGAAGGGGAAAGTGAGGAGGGCTTTGTTTCCCTCTTTAGGGAGGAGTTCCTCTTTGAACTGGACAAAGTTGGCCTCTAAATGGATCATCTTTGGTGCTCGTCCATACGACCTAAGACAAAAAAATATATATATATTATGGTATAGACATTCTATAAAGGAGTTTATACATTATAATGCTTATACACTGAGATGCTCTTATCTAGCATAGACCAGTAAGCCAACATTTAGTCGACAAAGTCATTCAACAGTTCCACAAAAAAAAAAAACTGTTTCAATTAGACCAATTACTCCCTGGCACATCTTGTCAGCACTCACCTCCTCCACTCCATTGGTTCCCTGGGAAGCTGCTGGGCCAATGGGGTGTAGAGAGAAGTGAACAAGGCCTGGTCCCCAGCACCTGGTGGAGAAAGGGGGGAGATTAGGGAAGAGGAGGGAGGAAAGGAAGGAAGGAGGAAAGAGAGTGAGGGTAGGAGGAGAGAGAATGAGGAGAACAGAAAATCCCCTGATACCCAATAAGTACCTGTCAACACAGGATTATACATTCATTTAAAACAGCCAGTTGAACTTCAGGACTGTAATTGAATAGCCCTGCCCTATGATCCAGCTACACTCAATAAGCCCTGCTGGCTATCACCCCTCTGTCCTAGTGGTGTTTCCAAACCCGTCCACGGATGAAAAAAGCACAGGTTTTGAAGATACTGACATGAAAGGCGGTACCCCATCCCCCACCAGACTCCCAGAACCAACCTTTTCCTGTGTGGTTAAAGGTTGATATGTCAGGGAGTATCCCATCCCCCACCAGACTCCCAGAACCAACCTATCTTTCCCTGTGTGATTATGAGCGCCGGGGGGAGCAACACCTGTTCAGAAATTTGATGCTGAGACAAATTCTGTCTCGGTAAACAGCATTCTGTTGTTACCTTGACAGCAAAGCAAAGCCCACTACTGGGCATTCAGGACTAAGAAACATAACAAGGCTTGACGTAATGAAGCTGTGGGAATATTCTAATACACTGTGGTACACATGCACTGGAAGAATGTAGTATGTCCCTTCTATTGCTGCTGGTTTGTGTGTCTGTCACAGGCAAACAGCCATTGGACTTCAAATCTAATTGACCTTTCAATCATAAAAGTGCTGCAAGGCTGCGCTGCACCATAAAGCTGAGACTTTGCCCTTGTGAATAGGGCTGTTCAGAGACCAACGCTGTATAGCTCTGCTAGTAAATCCTGTTGTTGCCTCTAATAGTAAAACTGCACACAGCCCTGGTATGGTCCCCCCAGAGAGAAGAGCCCTGGTATGGTCCCCCAGAGAGAAGAGCCCTGGTATGGTCCCCCCAGAGAGAAGAGCCCTGGTATGGTCCCCCCCCAAGAGAGAAGAGCCCTGGTATGGTCCCCCCAGAGAGAAGAGCCCTGGTATGCCCCCCAGAGAGAAGAGCCCTGGTACGGCCCCCCAAGAGAGAAGAGCCCTGGTATGGTCCCCCCAGAGAGAAGAGCCCTCGTATGGTCCCGCCCCCAGAGAGAAGAGCCCTGGTATGGTGTCCCCCCCAGAGAGAAGAGCCCTGGTATGGTCCCCCCCAGAGAGAAGAGCCCTGGTATGGTCCCCCCCAGAGAGAAGAGCCCTGGTATGGTCCCCCCCAAGAGAGAAGAGCCCTGGTATGGTCCCCGCCCAAGAGAGAAGAGCCCTGGTATGGTCCCCCCCAGAGAGAAGAGCCCTGGTATGGTCCCCCCCAGAGAGAAGAGCCCTGGTATGGTTAATGCCTGAAACTTAACCTTAAACAGTTTGACATTTGAAACAACTTTGAAATGTGACTTTTGAGAAACATTTTTTTTACCTAGTTCTGACGTGACTGTGAGAGCTTGTTGACCAGCCAGGGTGGTCCAGGGACAAGCAGGCCAGAGCTGTCAAGACCACCAATAGGGTCAAACCTTAAAATAACTTTTCTGAGAAGCTCACTTGAAAGGCCAACAGAGGAGTTTCTCCCAACACACACACACTCAGTGGAGTAAAAAGTACCCGATTGCCATACTTGAGTAAAAAACAAAGATACCTTAATGACTCAAATAAAAGTGAAAGTCACCCAGTAAAATACCTGGAGTAAGTCTAAAAATGATTTCCTTTTAAATATACCTCAGTATTAAAAAGTAAATGTAATTGAATTTTTTTAAATTAAATGTATAAATCATTTCAAATTGCTTTGAATCCAAACCCGACGCCATGATTTTCTAGTTTTTAAAAAACGTATTTACGGATAACCAGGGCCAGCTTCCACACTTCCATATCATTTACAAACAAAGCATTAGTTTAGTGAGTCCGCCAGATCAGAGGCAGTAGATATGACCAGGGATGTACGTGGAGCTTTTTTCTGTCCTGCTAAGCATTCAAAAATGTAACAAGTACTTTTGGGTGACAGGGAAAATGTATGGAGTAAAAAAGTACATTTTCTTTGGAAATGTAGTGACGTAAAAGTAAAAGTTGTGAAACATATAAATAGTGAAGTACAGATAGCAACAAAAAAAAACGACTTAAGTACTAGTTTACACCACTGCTCACACTGTAGCCACTGTCTGTATATAGCCTGAAGACTCATTAATTTGTGTGTGTCCCGGCTAAGCCAGGTGTTATGTATCCAGTCGGAAGCAGGTGCATGATGACAGCAGGTTGATGAAACTGCGAGCTGTGGCGTAAGGAGAAGGACAGCACATATGATCGGTCTACATTAGCTGATATAGTAGCGTAGCCTAATGCATATCTCATCATAAAATGATAAGGAAAGAAACTGTGATTGAAGATGGTTCAATGAGCGGTATCAATTTGTCAAGCGGCGACGGTCACTGTCCTGCAAGAAATGGTGCTGACGTTGAAAAAGCCAGCCCATTCTTTAAGGCCACTGATATGCGGCGGCAACTGGCTGCCTTGCCTGAGCTCAGTGTCAAACTCACAAACCTCGCTACAAATAGCTGAATAAAAAACGACAGCAACATCATCCCAGCAACAAAACACTCACATGTCACAATCGGCTTGTTCTCCATTGTGTAAATAATGGGCTTCTCCTCTTGAGGCTCCATCCTGGATTCTGATAGTCAGTGATAGCCCCCCATGTCATGTAAAAATCCGGTTTGTTTTTAGTAAATGCTTATGCACGCAGACAGTCGTGGGGTGTAATCATTAGTCCAAACAGTTACAAAACAGTTGCGTTGAGCAACGAAAACGTTAGTTTCAATTGGACAAACTCAGCTAGGTCCATCCCCATTTCGTTCCGTTTTCTTCCGTTTAAGAAACGTTTTGCAACAGAATCGTAATGAATAAGCCACTGATGTATGGCTGGGGCTGCGTCCACTGGCCGTGTCCCGTTACACTTCCTGGAACACACCTTCACTCTATTACGTAGGGCTATGCGCAATTTAAAGGGAACGCAGCATAGAACGCTGCAGCAGCTGATTGGCTCCCCTGGACGGCTCACTAAGTGACACTTCCTGGAACACACCTTCACTCTACTACGTAGGGCTATGCGCAATTTAAAGGGAACGCCGCATAGAACGCTGCAGCAGCTGATTGGCTCCCCTGGACGGCTCACTAAGTGGAAATGTATAAATGCCTAACAGAATCCGTTGTCATGTGGTGTTCCTAACTGGAAACAGACCAATCAATAAAATGTATCTTTTAAATAGATTTGTTCAAATATATGGATGTTTGATTACAATGACTATTCGGAATGACTGTTTTAAATAACTGTTGTAACATTTATGTAAAGTTATAATTGACAAGTAGGTGGCAGGTAGCCCAGCAGTTAAGCGTGTTCGGACAGTAACTGAAAGGTCACAGGTTCAAATCTCAGAGCTGGCAAAGTGGAAAAATCTGCCGTTCTGCCCTTGAGCATGGCAATTAACCCTCGATGACTACTGGTCCCTGGATGTTGATTATGGCAGCACCCCACAACTCTCTGATTCAGAGGGGTTGGGTTAAATGTGTTAAGACACATTTCAGTTGAATGCTTTCAGGTGTGGAACTAGCTATCCCCCCTTTGCTATGTCTATTGATTCATGTATAATAGAAAGTATTACCGGAGTGCCAAGTCTAGGACAAAAAGGCTTCTCAACAGTTTTTACCCCTAAGTCATAAGACTCCTGAACAGGTAATCAAATGGCTACCCGGATTAGTAGCGAGTCCACGTACCCAGACTCGCTACTGTTTTTCACTGTCGCTACTGTTGTTTTTATTTCTTTACTTACCTATTGTTCACCTAATACCTTTTTTTGCACTATTGGTTAGAGCCTGTAAGTAAGCATTTCACTCAAAGGTCTACTACACCTGTTGTATTCGGCGCACGTGACAAATCAACTTTGATTAGATTTATTACTATCTGCTCCCCTATCAAGGTAAAATGGCTATGTCGTCATGGTACGTTGGTTAGCACTTTCCTGTCAAGGTTGGTGCAGAAAGAGAACAGCTTCTTGTGGTATTACAATGCATTTGGAAAGTATTCAGACCCCTTGACTTTTTCCACATTTTGTTACGTTACAGCCTTATTCTAAAATTGATAATTCATTTTTTCCCCTCATCAATCTACACACGACACCCCATAATGACATCACAATACCCCATAATGACATCACAACACCCCACAATGACATCACAATACCCCACAATGACATCACAATACCCCACAATGAAAGTGAAAACAGGTTTTTAGACATTTTTGCAAATGTACAAAAAATAAAATCCAGGCACAACCTTATTTACATAAGAATTCAGGCCATTTGCTATGAGACTCGAAATTGAGCTCAGGTACATCCTGTTTCCATTAATCGTCCTTGAGATGTTTCTACAACTTGATTTGAGTCCACCTGTGGTAGATTCAATTGTTTGGACATGATTTGGAAAGGCACACACGTCTATATAAGGTCCCACAGTTGACAGTGCATGACAGAGCCATTAGCCACGAGGTCAAAGGAATTCTCTGTAGAGTTCCGAGACAGGTTTGTGTCGGGGCACAGATCTGGGGAAGGGTACTAAAACATTTCTGCAGCTTTGAAGGTCACCAAGTAAACAATGGCCTCCATCATTCTTAAATGGAAGACGTTTGGATGAGGTAGGATTAGCCAGTCTGGGCATGTCCCACGATGGAGGCAAACACCAGCATGGTGATCAGCAGGTCTGCCATCATAAACAGGTAGTCATGTCGCCCACAGTGGTGAAGATATGCACAGAGAACCAGAAGAAGTAGAAGTACTGGTGCCTCAACGAGGCGAATACAGGGTTGGAGATGTCGGGGTCGATCCAGCGTTCGGACCCGAAACCGATGTACAGGCCAGCCTTCCAGCATGAATATGTGTAGAGCATAAGCTTGGAGAGATGAGACCAGGGGTGAGGGTCAACCTCTGGTGAGGATCAACCCCTGGTGAGGGTCAACCCCTGGTGAGGATCAACCCCTGGTGAGGGTCAACCCCTGGTGAGGGTCAACCTCTGGTGAGGATCAACCCCTGGTGAGGGTCAACCCCTGGTGAGGGTCAACCCCTGGTGAGGATCAACCCCTGGTGAGGGTCAACCCCTGGTGAGGGTCAACCTCTGGTGAGGATCAACCCCTGGTGAGGGTCAACCCCTGGTGAGGATCAACCCCTGGTGAGGGTCAACCCCTGGTGAGGATCAACCCCTGGTGAGGGTCAACCCCTGGTGAGGGTCAACCTCTGGTGAGGATCAACCCCTGGTGAGGGTCAACCCCTGGTGAGGGTCAACCCCTGGTGAGGGTCAACCTCTGGTGAGGATCAACCCCTGGTGAGGGTCAACCCCTGGTGAGGATCAACCCCTGGTGAGGGTCAACCCCTGGTGAGGGTCAACCCCTGGTGAGGATCAACCCCTGGTGAGGGTCAACCCCTGGTGAGGATCAACCCCTGGTGAGGGTCAACCCCTGGTGAGGGTCAACCTCTGGTGAGGATCAACCCCTGGTGAGGGTCAACCCCTGGTGAGGGTCAACCCCTGGTGAGGGTCAACCTCTGGTGAGGATCAACCCCTGGTGAGGGTCAACCCCTGGTTAGGATCAACCCCTGGTGAGGGTCAACCCCTGGTGAGGGTCAACCCCTGGTGAGGATCAACCCCTGGTGAGGGTCAACCCCTGGTGAGGATCAACCCCTGGTGAGGGTCAACCCCTGGTGAGGGTCAACCTCTGGTGAGGGTCAACCCCTGGTGAGGGTCAACCTCTGGTGAGGGTCAACCCCTGGTGAGGGTCAACCCCTGGTGAGGATCAACCCCTGGTGAGGGTCAACCCCTGGTGAGGGTCAACCCCTGGTGAGTGTCAACTGCTTCCCGTGCACCTCCAGCCAAACGTGGCCATGGACTGAATAAAGACCAGAACCTCCTACTCTGACAGTGGGTTTTGACCAGGGGCGGTACCTCCTCTTGACCACACTTTTCTCCAATGCTTCGCTTTGCTTGAAATTTGAATAAAACTGATCCTTTTCGACCGTTCCTCTAGCAGAGGTCTTTACCGCTCAGCTTCCCACAATCCCCCTCACGTTTCTCTGCATGCCCTCATTGGAAATGAATGGGGGTGGAACTTCTCCTGCCGTTTCCTCAACAGGAAGCGTGCTCCAGGAAACCTGCAGGGGGAAGCACAACACAGATACAGTCTTGGTCAGAGTAGTTCATATCCAGAGAAATATAAATAGAACATTTCGTTACTGAGCCTTGGAGTCATCATTCAAGAAAAGCCAACTCTCTCTCCCAGGTCATTGGCTCTCCACAATATATCTTTTCACGTGTTTTTAAATGCATTAACAAATCAAGTCAAATCAAATCAAATGTATTTATATAGCCCTTCGTACATCAGCTGATATCTCAAAGTGCTGTACAGAAACCCAGCCTAAAACCCCAAACAGCAAGCAATGCAGGTGTAGAAGCACGGTGGCTAGGAAAAACTCCCTAGAAAGGCCAAAACCTTTCAAGCACAAAGGATTATTTCCAACCCACCACTGGTACACACACACACACACACACACATACACACACACACACACACACACACACACACACACACACACACACACACACACACACACACACACACACACACACAAGGTTCCACCTGTTAACAAAAACAAATCTAAATTTGACGATGGTACCAGCCATATACAGTGTTAAACAAAAATACCCAGTGTCTCCAGAAAGTATTCACACCCCTTGACTTGTTCCACGTGTTCTTGTGTTAAAGCCTGTGTCACTGATCAGCACACAATACCCCACAATTTGAAAGTGGAATTTTGTTTACAAATTATTTAAAAAATGTAAAGCTGAAAATGTTTTGAGTGAATATGTATTCAAGCCCTTTGTTATGTCAAAGCCTAAATAACATCAGGAGTAAAAATGTGTTTAACAAGTCACATAATAAGTTGCATGGACTCACTCGGGATGCAATAAAAGTCTTTAACATGATTTGTGAAGGATTATCTCATCTCTGTACCCCAAAAATACAATTATCTGTGAAATGATCGGTCAGAGAAGTAGCCGAGTGTAAGCCACAGTGCCACGTACGATTCATCTATTGCAGGGAATTATGTCTCATTAAAATAATGTTAAACAACATATCAAATATCTACAAATGTAACATTTCAATTGGTTAAAAAAAAAAAAAAGGTCTATGAGGTGGTCTATTTATTCTTCTGTTTATTATCAATCCAATCAAATCACAATTTATTTCATGTGTAACAAGGTCTTAACATATTTTACACAAAGAAGAAAGACACAAAAAATAAACAACAGAAGAAGAACAGAGAAACAGAGAAACAGAGAAACAGTAGATTGACACGAAGCGAACACCTTGGAACGGATAACCGGCCAGCCATAGGCTACATTTGATGTAAGCATAAGCAGATGAAGAGAACCCAGATGTAGAAGATGGGAAAGGTCATGACCTGTAGCCATCCATAATAAAACTCCTCTGATGGGTCAACCACCAACTCCTCCTCTGTTCCTCTGGTGATGTAGAGGTTAATCCAGGACCTGCAGTGCCTAGCTTCACTCCTACATTTGATGTAAGCATATGCAGATGAAGAGAACCCAGATGTAGAAGATGGGAAAGGTCATGACCTGTAGCCATCCATAATAAAACTCCTCTGATGGGTCAACCACCAACTCCTCCTCTGTTCCTCTGGTGATGTAGAGGTGAATCCAAGACCTGCAGTGCCTAGCTCCACTCCTATTCCCCAGGCGCTCTCTTTTGATGACTTCTGTAACCATAACCACCAACTCCCTCCAGCCGACTACGAGATGGAGAGAAAGAGAAATGGATGAGAGAAAGGGATGGATGAAAATCTAATTAAATCAAAGTGTATTGGCCACGTACACAGTTTAGCGGGTGCAGAGAAATGCTTGTGTTACTAGCTCCTGACAGTTCAGTAAAGGAGTACAATACATTTAGCAATATCAACGTAGAGCCGGAAAATCATCTATGCTCTCATAGGCCCTTTTCCAGTAACTCAACACACTGATGTCACGTACATCATTTAGTTCTCCCTCCCACATATGCTGTGACATCACCTGGTTTAAACGTCTCTAGAGACAATATCTCTCATCATTACTCAATGCCTGGGTTTACCTCCAATGTACTCACATCCTACTCTACCTTTGTCTGTACGTTATGCCTTGAATCTATTCTCTCATGCCCAGAAACCTGCTCCTTTTACTATCGGCTCTGAACGCACTAAACGATCATTCCTGTTAGCCTTTAGCCGTACCCTCATCCTACTCCTCCTCTGTTCCTCTACAGGCTCTAACCAATAGTGCAAAAAAGGTGTTAGGTGAACAATAGGTGGGTAAAGAAATAAAACAAGACAATAAGTTTGTTTTATTAACTGCTTTAGCACACTCTGCCAACCCGGATGTCCTAGCCGTGTTTGAATCCTGGCTTAGGAAGACCACCAAAAACCTTGAAATTTCCATCCCTAACTATAACATTTTCCGACAAGATAGAACTGCCAAAGGGGGAGGAGTTGCAATCTACTGCAGAGATAGCTTGCAGAGTTATGTCTTACTATCCAGGTCTGTACCCAAACAATTCGAGCTTCTACTTTTAAAATCCACCTTTCCAGAAACAAGTCTCTCACCGTTGCCGCTTTCTATAGCCCACCTACTGCCCCCAGCTGTGCCCTGGACACCATATGTGAATTGATTGTCCACCATCTATCTTCAGAGCTGGTGCTGCTAGGTGACCTAAACTGTGATATGCTTAACACCCCAGCGATCCTACAATCTAAGCCCTCAAACTCACACAAATTATCAATGAACCCACAACCCCAAATACATAAATTCTGGCACCCTCATAAATATCATCCTAACCAACTTGCCCCAAAAAATACACATCTGCTGTTTTCAACAGAGATCTCAGCGATCACTGCCTCATTGCCTGCATCCGTAATAGGTCTGTGGTCAAACGACCACCCCTCATCAATGTCAAATGCTCCCTAAAACAATTCAGCGAGCAGGCCTTTCTAATCAACCTGGCCTGGGTATCCTGGAAAGATATCGACCTCGTCCCGTCAGTAGAAGATGCCTGGTTATTCTTTAAAAGTGCCTTCCTCACCATCTTAAATAAGCATGCCCCATTCAAAACTGTAGAACCAGGAACAGATATAACCCCCTTGGTTCTCTCCAGACCTGACTGCCCTTGACCAACACAAAAACATCCTGTGGCTTTCTGCATTAGCATCGAACAGCCCCCGTGATATGTAACTTTTCATGGAAGTTAGGAACTAATATACACAGGCAGTTAGGAAAGCTAAGGCTAGCTTTTTCAAACAGAAATTTGCATCCTGTAGCACAAACTCAAAAACGTTATGGGACGCTGTAAAGTCCATGGAGAATAAGAGCACCTCCTCCCAGCTGCCCACTGCACTGAGGCTAGGAAACACAGTCACCAATGATAAATCCACTATAAATGAGAATTTCAATAAGCATTTTCTACGTCTGGCCATGCTTTCCAACTGGCTACCCCTACCCCGATCAACAGCCCTCCACCCCCCACAGCAACTCGCCCAAGCCTCCCCATTTCTCCTTCACCAAATCCAGATAGTTCATGTTCTGAAAGGGTGGCAAAATCTGGACCCCTACAAATCAGCCGGCCTAGACAATCTGGACCCTCTCTTTCTAAAATGATCTGCCGAAATTGTTGCAACCTCTATTACTAGCCTGTTCAACCTCTCTTTCGTATTGTCTGAGATTCCCATTGGTTGGAAAGCTGCCACAGTCATGCCCCTCTTCAAAAGGGGGAGACACTCTAGACCCAAACTGCTACAGACCTACAGTGCCTTGCGAAAGTATTCGGCCCCCTTGAACTTTGCGACCTTTTGCCACATTTCAGGCTTCAAACATAAATATATAAATCTGTATTTTTTTGTGAAGAATCAACAACAAGTGGGACACAATCATGAAGTGGAACGACATTTATTGGATATTTCAAACTTGTGTGTACCTATGATGAAAATTACAGGCCTCTCTCATCTTTTTAAGTGGGAGAACTTTCACAATTGGTGGCTGACTAAATAATTTTTTGCCCCACTGTACATACATACATACATATATACTCTGCACATCTACCATTCCAGTGTTCAATTGCTATATTGTAATTATTTCGCCACCATGGCCTAATTATTGCTTTACCTCCCTTATCTTAACTCATTTGCACGCACTGTATATAGACTTTTTCTACTGTATTGACTGTATATGTTTATTCCACGTGTAACTCTGTGTTGTTGTATGTGTCGAACTGCTTTGCTTTATCTTGGCCAGGTCGCAGTTGCAAATGAGAACTTGTTCTCAACTAGCCTACCTGGTTAAATAAAGGTAAACATTTTAAAACACACCTGTTGATCAGTCTGGTCTGTCTCCATGGAGGGGAGCAGGTGACTCTCCAACCAGACAGCAGTCTCCAGGGACCAACTAGTGCTATCCTGTATCAAATACCAAACAATTATGACTGCATTGATATCTTAGTTAATTTGATGGGGCCTAAACTATAAACCAATCAAACCAAGAAAGTTGTAGCCAATGGTTGTGTTAATTGAGCTAAATTATAATATTGTAATGAAACGGCAGGGAGCAGTTCTCGAACCCTCCGCTTTCTAGCCCGAAGTCTGGAGGGCTATCGACCGTGCAGTAAAAGCAAGCTCCAGCAGTAAAGTCGATATCCGCGTTTATAAACCAAGGGTCGTTAAAGTATATTCTACAATCCTCCTCTGCATAACCCTCACTCACCCACACAATCTGACACATTTATACGGATCTATGCAGCTCCAACATGACTATTATGCGTTGGGAAATGTATTTTGTCACACACACACACACACACACACACACACACACACACACACACACACACACACACACACACACACACACACACACACACACACACACACACACACACACACACACACAAAAAAAGGTAAAAAAAAAAAAAAATGTGCACGACTGACTTTCACATAGGACGTTCTCTTTCAAGGGCGGCGGAGAAAAGAGTACCGGGATGTGGCGGCGAATCCGGGGTAGCGGTTTGTGAAAACGTCACAGCGTCCCTTGCGTGTGGGCGTGACAGAGGAAGATGGCAACGCAACCAAAAAAAAGAGGAGAGAATGATTGTGAAATCAGAAAATGCTTTGTTGTTGTCTAAAAAGGAGTAATCTCTGCGACAAAAGGATACATTTTTTTTTTTTTTTTTAGGCGATCTTGTTTGCGTTCGTGTGTAGTTTTGTTGTTTGTTTGATTTTGTAGTGTTGGCTCCATTTTTTTTACAGTGTACACCCTGACTGACTGACAGTGGAATTGCCCGTATAGCCACCGTTAGCATTTTGGCTAACTAGCAAGCTAAGTTGTTTCGTGGAAATCACTGCGTGAGTATCTGCCTGTTCAACTGAAATATGTTTCATAATTTGCCTTTTTTTTTTTTTTTTTTTTTAACTTGCTAACGTTATGTAGCTATTTAGCATTCAGCTAAGTCTGAAAGTAGGAAGGAGACATCTCTATATTTAACTAGTTAGCTATAATATCTGACACACAGCAGCATTTATCTGGCTGACCGTTGCTACGTGATATGTTATGCTCATCAACTGTTTTTATATGAACGTTTAGGCGTTGTTTTACTTGGCTAGCTAGCCAACACATTTTTTTTCCCCCAAATTGTTGTAATTTTTAACGTTTAATAAGTCATATGCTGAAACTAGCTATCTTTTTTGTTTGTTGAATTACTCATAAATTATAAACGACTAAACGTTATTCAACAATGAATGCTATTTGGTTATAATTCAAGCTGATCTCATAGACTAGACGTAACGTAATTAAAACAATTAAGGGGGTATAAGCTCTATGGAAAATAATGGAAGGTGTGCACAGTAGCGATAACCTTACACAGACTTACATCAGTTTCCAGAAATAGATTTACATAGAGCCCCAAGTTAATTATGTCACAGTTATAATTGAACACATTTGCCTCTAGAAATGTGTTAAACATTCACTGAAGTCACTAGCAAGTTTACTAGATTGCTACAGGATCTGGCTCTGACTGTAATTCCTCAGCAATGTCATGTTGGTCTTGAGAACATGACTGAGCTTTCCAGGTCAGGAGGTTTTTGAGATGGACTTGACATGCTTGCCACTCAATAATGTATCATGCGGGCACATGTCCCGTGGCCAGGCCAGCGGTGAGGGAGAGAGAGGGAGACCTTTTCCTTACACGATGTGCACAGCTTTTGACCACAATCTTGTGGGCCCTGTTCAAAAGTAGTTCAATTTAGGGTTCCACTTCAGACGCAGATACCGTGTTCAGTAAACATGACTGTGGTCAGTTAGCTTCTCTTGGAAAAATATTTTCCCTACCTCTACATTCTGTCCTCTACATTCTGTCCTCTACATTCTGTCCCCTACATTCTGTCCTCTACATTCTGTCCTCTACATTCTGTCCTCTACATTCTGTCCTCTACATTCTGTCCTCTACATTCTGTCCTCTACATTCTGTCCTCTACATTCTGTCCCCTACATTCTGTCCCCTACATTCTGTCCCCTACATTCTGTCCCCTACATTCTGTCCTCTACATTCTGTCCTCTACATTCTGTCCTCTACATTCTGTCCTCTACATTCTGTCCTCTACATTCTGTCCTCTACATTCTGTCCTCTACATTCTGTCCTCTACATTCTGTCCCCTACATTCTGTCCTCTACATTCTGTCCTCTACATTCTGTCCTCTACATTCTGTCCTCTACATTCTGTCTTCAGTTGTGTTTATTAAATTTTATTTGACTTTATTATTTATTTCCAAGTCATATGATCTCTATAGAGCTGCTGCCTATGCTTTCTGACAAAATTACTTTTTAGTAGTTCTTCAAAGGTAAATAAGGCATACTTTTATGACTGCTGAATACCAATTATCAATCACTTAGAGCATGTACAGTTGAAGTCGGAAGTTTACATACACTTAAGTCGGAGTCCATTAAAACTCGTTTTTCAATCACTCCGCAAATGTCTTGAAATACATCCACAGGTACACCTCCAATTGACTCATGTAATGTCAATTAGCCTATCAGAAGCTTCTAATGCCATGACATAATTTTCTGGAATTTTCCAAGCTGTTTAAAGGCACAGTCAACATAGTACTGT
This sequence comes from Oncorhynchus tshawytscha, assembly GCF_018296145.1. NCBI lineage: Eukaryota > Metazoa > Chordata > Actinopteri > Salmoniformes > Salmonidae > Oncorhynchus > Oncorhynchus tshawytscha. Next base: position 47,421,150 of record NC_056454.1, read on the forward strand.
GGCTGTCGGCTGAGGTCATATGGTTGTTTTAGACTAATTGGCGTTGTTCAGTAGGCCTACTTTGTCTGTCCGTATAATTATTCCATTGACGTCTGTCTTGAGCTTTGCTATTATAATTTTTTCTTGCCCAGTCATGTTTACTGAGCGACAGATCATTATGGTGTCGGCAGAGAAAAGCTTTGGAGAGGAGCAAAGTGAAACAATATGGAGCAAGAAAATTAGCCTAGCTTCTAAATCTGTGTCTGGAATACATGCAGACAGTAGTAGCCAGCCATGCAAGGGGCCTATGTATTTGTCTATTCTGTTGATAATTGAATAAGACCTAAGTAAAGTAATCATTTTAACAATGTGTCTCAGTGAACAAACACAATGAATGATGTGCTCTGAGATGCGACCTAAGTAATGGTACAATAATGCTCACTCCAGGGTTGAGGCTTTACCGGCATTTAAAGCACACTTCTGAGTTTTCCCATCACCAGTAAATCCAATTACCAGTATCAGGTTTGATAAAACGGATACGATTACGACGAGATCGGCACGCCCGGTGTCCAGAACATGATGCAGCCACCACTCGGTTTGTCAATATGGAGAGTGATACTCTGTAATGTGTTGTAAATATGGAGAGTGGGACTCAGTGTTGTGTTGTAAATATGGAGAGTGGTACTCAGTGTTGTGTTGTAAATATGGAGAGTGGTACTCAGTAATGTGTTGTAAATATGGAGAGTGGGACTCAGTGTTGTGTTGTAAATATGGAGAGTGGTACTCAGTAATGTGTTGTAAATATGGAGAGTGGTACTCAGTGTTGTGTTGTAAATATGGAGAGTGGTACTCAGTAATGTGTTGTGTTGTAAATATGGAGAGTGGTACTCAGTAATGTGTTGTAAATATGGAGAGTGATACTCAGTAATGTGTTGTAAATATGGAGAGTGGTACTCAGTAATGTGTTGTGTTGTAAATATGGAGAGTGGTACTCAGTAATGTGTTGTAAATATGGAGAGTGATACTCAGTAATGTGTTGTAAATATGGAGAGTGGTACTCAGTAATGTGTTGTAAATATGGAGAGTGATACTCAGTAATGTGTTGTAAATGGATGTGTTGAGTGATACTCAGTAATGTGTTGTAAATATGGAGAGTGATACTCAGTAATGTGTTGTAAATATGGAGAGTGATACTCAGTAATGTGTTGTAAATATGGAGAGTGATACTCAGTAATGTGTTGTAAATATGGAGAGTGATACTCAGTAATGTGTTGTAAATATGGAGAGTGATACTCAGTAATGTGTTGTAAATATGGAGAGTGATACTCAGTAATGTGTTGTAAATATGGAGAGTGATACTCAGTAATGTGTTGTGTTGTAAATATGGAGAGTGGTACTCAGTAATGTGTTGTAAATATGGAGAGTGGTACTCAGTAATGTGTTGTGTTGTAAATATGGAGAGTGGTACTCAGTAATGTGTTGTAAATATGGAGAGTGGTACTCAGTAATGTGTTGTAAATATGGAGAGTGGTACTCAGTAATGTGTTGTAAATATGGAGAGTGGTACTCAGTAATGTGTTGTAAATATGGAGAGTGATACTCAGTAATGTGTTGTAAATATGGAGAGTGATACTCAGTAATGTGTTGTAAATATGGAGAGTGATACTCAGTAATGTGTTGTAAATATGGAGAGTGATACTCAGTAATGTGTTGTAAATATGGAGAGTGATACTCAGTAATGTGTTGTAAATATGGAAGTGATACTCAGTAATGTGTTGTAAATATGGAGAGTGGTACTCAGTAATGTGTTGTGTTGTAAATATGGAGAGTGATACTCAGTAATGTGTTGTAAAATATGGAGAGTGATACTCAGTAATGTGTTGTAAATATGGAGAGTGATACTCAGTAATGTGTTGTAAATATGGAGAGTGATACTCAGTAATGTGTTGTAAATATGGAGAGTGATACTCAGTAATGTGTTGTGTTGTAAATATGGAGAGTGGTACTCAGTAATGTGTTGTAAATATGGAGAGTGGTACTCAGTAATGTGTTGTAAATATGGAGAGTGATACTCAGTAATGTGTTGTAAATATGGAGAGTGGTACTCAGTAATGTGTTGTAAATATGGAGAGTGATACTCAGTAATGTGTTGTAAATATGGAGAGTGATACTCAGTAATGTGTTGTAAATATGGAGAGTGATACTCAGTAATGTGTTGTAAATATGGAGAGTGATACTCAGTAATGTGTTGTAAATATGGAGAGTGATACTCAGTAATGTGTTGTAAATATGGAGAGTGATACTCAGTAATGTGTTGTAAATATGGAGAGTGATACTCAGTAATGTGTTGTAAATATGGAGAGTGGTACTCAGTAATGTGTTGTGTTGTAAATATGGAGAGTGATACTCAGTAATGTGTTGTAAATATGGAGAGTGATACTCAGTAATGTGTTGTAAATATGGAAGTGATACTCAGTAATGTGTTGTAAATATGGAGAGTGATACTCAGTAATGTGTTGTAAATATGGAGAGTGATACTCAGTAATGTGTTGTAAATATGGAGAGTGGTACTCAGTAATGTGTTGTAAATATGGAGAGTGATACTCAGTAAGTGTTGTAAATATGGAGAGTGATACTCAGTAATGTGTTGTAAATATGGAGAGTGATACTCAGTAATGTGTTGTAAATATGGAGAGTGATACTCAATAATGTGTTGTAAATATGGAGAGTGGTACTCAGTAATGTGTTGTGTTGTAAATATGGAGAGTGGTACTCAGTAATGTTTTGTAAATATGGAGAGTGATACTCAGTAATGTGTTGTAAATATGGAGAGTGGTACTCAGTAATGTGTTGTAAATATGGAGAGTGATACTCAGTAATGTGTTGTAAATATGGAGAGTGATACTCAGTAATGTGTTGTAAATATGGAGAGTGATACTCAGTAATGTGTTGTAAATATGGAGAGTGATACTCAGTAATGTGTTGTAAATATGGAGAGTGATACTCAGTAATGTGTTGTAAATATGGAGAGTGATACTCAGTAATGTGTTGTAAATATGGAGAGTGATACTCAGTAATGTGTTGTAAATATGGAGAGTGATACTCAGTAATGTGTTGTAAATATGGAGAGTGATACTCAGTAATGTGTTGTAAATATGGAGAGTGGTACTCAGTAATGTGTTGTGTTGTAAATATGGAGAGTGATACTCAGTAATGTGTTGTAAATATGGAGAGTGATACTCAGTAATGTGTTGTAAATATGGAGAGTGATACTCAGTAATGTGTTGTAAATATGGAGAGTGGTACTCAGTAATGTGTTGTAAATATGGAGAGTGATACTCAGTAATGTGTTGTAAATATGGAGAGTGATACTCAGTAATGTGTTGTAAATATGGAGAGTGATACTCAGTAATGTGTTGTAAATATGGAGAGTGATACTCAGTAATGTGTTGTAAATATGGAGAGGGCTATTCAATGTCTGCTTCTTACATTTTTTTTACTCTTCTACTAATAGGTCCCCTTCTTTGTGAGGCTTTGGAAAACCTCCCTGGTCTTTGTGGTTGAATCTGTGTTTGAAATTCACTGCTCGACTGAGCGACCTTACAGATAATTGTATGTGTGGGGCACAGAGAGAAGGTAGTCATTCAAAAACCATGTTAAACACTATTATTGCACACAGAGTGAGTCCATGCAACTTATTATGTGACTAGTTAAAGCACATTTTAACTCCTGAACGTATTTAGGCTTGACATAAAGTGGTTGAGATCTTATTGACTCAAGACATTTCAGCATTTGTTAAACAGAAACATAATGGAAAACACATAATTCCACTTTGACTTGGGAGAATGTGTGTGTAGGCCTGTGACGCAACTCAAGTTAAACCATTTTTAAATTCGGACTGTAACAGAGTCAGCTGCTGTTGAACATGTTTCACCTCTACTGCTCCCTAGGTTTGAGGGTCAGCTGCTGCTGAACGTGTTTCACCTAAACTGCTCCTAGGTTTGAGGGTCAGCCGCTGCCAAAAAGCCTCACTGTGCTCAGGCAGGCTATAACATTTCTGACTTCTGCTCTGTCGGTCAGTGTGAACAGAAAGGTTTAGTTCTGTTCACGTACTGATGACCTCTCTCTTATTGATGACCTCTCTCTTACTGATGACCTCTCTCTTACTGATGACCTCTCTCTTACTGATGACCTCTGTCTTACTGATGACCTCTGTCTTACTGATGACCTCTGTCTCACTTTATTTGATTAAAGTGTCATCTTCAGGATTCCCAGCCCACGTGGGCTTTGTTACACTGTATTTGCTTTAGCAAATAAATACACACACACACAGTGCCTTTGGAAAGTCTTTAGATCTCTTGACTTTACCACATTTTTGTTTCGTTACAGCCTTATTCTAAAATGAATTCAATCTACACACAGAATGACAAAGCAGAAAGCACATTGGGCAGTGATTACAGCCTTGAGTCATGCATATGATGCTAAAAGCTTGTCACACCTGTATTTGGGGAGTTTCTCCCATTCTTCTGTGCAGATCCCCTCATGCTCTGTCACTGCACAGCTATTTTCAGGTCTCTCCAGAGATGTTCGATCGGGTTCAAGTCCGGGCTCTGGCTGGGCCACTCAAGGACATTTCAGAGACATATCCCGAAGCCACTCCTGCAATGTCTTGGCTGTGTACTTAGGGTTATTGTCTTGTTGCAAGGTGTTCCCCTGAGAGCTTTAGAGCAGTTTTTCATCAAGGATCTCTCTGTACTTTGCTCCGTTCATCTTTCCCACGATCCTGACTAGTCTCCCGGTCCCTGTTGCTGAGACACATCCCCACAGCATGATGATGCTGCCACCACCACCATTCTTCTGCGTAAGGATGGTGACCGGTTTCCCCCAGATGTGATGCTTGGCATTTAGGCTGAAGAGTTCAATCTTGGTTTCATCAGACCAGAGAATCATGTTTCTCATGGTCTGAGAGTCCTTTTGGCAAACTCCAAGCAAGCTGTCATGTGCCTTTTACTGAGGAGAGACTTTCATCTGGCCAATCTACCATAAAGGCCTGATTGATGGAGTGCTGCAGAGATGGTTGTGCTTTCCAGATGAAGATGAAATATTGCTTTATGCCTTGGCTGGGCTCCTACTTTTTACTTAGTCACTTAGTCACAACTCAGCAATCCTCTGGTGTTTGCCGCACTGGCTGTCCAAATTGCAGGCCCTTCCGACTGTAGGTGAATGATTTTTTTATTTTTATTCACAATTTTATTTTAAGAATCTAATGATTGATCCTCTGTGGCCAAATCATCCGATCTGGTGTAGTAGCCTATTTTGAAAGATTTTTATTTCTTTTTTTTTTGTAGGCAAATTAGGCTCAAATTTTTTGGCAATTCAATTAACTTTAGCTGAAGCTTAGCTTATGGACGGACCACCTATGTCTGTAGCGGACTGTAGAAACACATACTAGCAGTCATGTCTCCTGCTGGAGAGTCACTCTGGGTGACGTGAAACAACATCCTCTTCTTACTGGCTTCTTCTCTGGCAGCCTCTCATTGGCTATTGCTGATCAGTGTTCTCAAAACGTGTTGCACATCTCAACACTACAAGAGCTTTGCGTATTTTGTTTTCCTAGTTTAAAAAATAAATAAGAATAAAACATGTTCAGGAAATATCAGGACATCTGGGTCTCGGTAAGCCCTCCCGATTGCGTCTGTGATCACGCTCTCTGAGACATGGAGGATTTTGGCTCCGAGCTCAAGCTAGTCTGAGGCAGCTAAATCATGTAGCGTACACCCAGTTTAACACCTTCTGTGTCACCTCTGTCTGCGTTTCTCTCTGTCAGACTAGACCTGTGTGATACAATACACCGGCTTACCAGCTTATAACCAAACCCTCTCCTCTCTGTCTAGGTGGTGGTTGACTTTCAGTCCTGGGAGAGCAGTTGGGGCTAAGGAAGGCTAAGCCAATCGCTGCTGGTTGGTGACTTGCTTGAAAAGCCAGCGTTGCACTGGAGCAGCCAGCTAGGGCCATGAGCCAGGGCTTCCTCCTCCCTCTGTGGACCAGAGCCAAAATGGAGGTTTAGCCCAGACAGACGCTGAGCAAGTGTTCAGGTAAGATGGTGTTGTTTTTGTAGAACCTGTCTCTCTCTCTCTCTCTCTCTCTGTACAAGTGATGTAAGCAAACCTCTATGAATCATAGTGACTCTCTGAGGCGATACGATAACCTACTTTATCGCCCAGCAGCCTTTGCTCTCTTTCTCTCTCGTCCTGAGCCAAGTATAGCAGTCAGTTGTTTTGTCATGATTTGGAATGTGGAAATGTGTGTGTGTGTGGGGGGGGAGAATGTTCAAGACACCAACTGCTTCTGTGAAGAATGTAGATCGATGAGATGGAATAATGGTATGGAGATTATGCTGTCTGTGGTAACCCACCCCGGATATTAAAGACGAATCACTCCTATGTTCACTCTCAGTTCCTTTAAAAAAAAAGTTGTGTTAAATGTGTCTGTCCCGTCTCAGCCACAGAGCAATACATTCCTCTCTAACTCTTTATCCCAGCTCTCTACTTTTAACGTCAGTCACGAGTGAGAGATCAACCGAGAGACTGTGTGGCTTGTACATTTTTCTCATCCCTATATGCTATAAGCAATAACTTCAGCAGAACAGTAAGTAGTACTAGGAACCCCACACAGAGTACTGACTGTCCTTTTTAAGCTCTATATGACTCTAAATGGCTCTATGCTCCCCATAACTACGGTGATGAAACTAACGCTTGGATGAGACATTTGTCTACATCAGTGTTGCTCGTTACACAAACCACACTAGGTGAACTTCCTCTGTCTGTGTGGGCAGGGGCCCTGTGCTCTTCTGGGTTAGGATGGGGAGCTGGGGCCCCGTGCTCTTCTGGGTTAGGATGGGGGGCTGGGGCCCCGTGCTGCTCTTCTGGGTTAGGATGGGGGGCTGGGGCCCCGTGCTGCTCTTCTGGGTTAGGATGGGGGCTGGGGCCCGTGCTCGCCTGGGTTGGGGTGGGGGTGCCCGTGCTGCTCTTCTGGGTTAGGATGGGGTCAGCAGGGGCATAGGCTGCTCACCTCACCTCAGCCCTATGTACGGCCTATAGCCTCCCTCACACAGCCCATTAGAGACATGGGGAGCAGTGTGGCGAGGGGTTTGAGGTTAATTCAAATTGAAGGCAGTCAATTTAGGATGTAAACTCAAATTTGAGTTCAGGGGACCACTTTGAGGAGGAGGTGTGCGTGTGTGTGTATCTACACTGCACAAAAATATCTAAATGCAACAATTTCAACGATTTTACAGAGTTACAGCTCATATAAGGAAATCTGTCAATTCAAAATAAATGTATTTTGGCCCTAATGTATGGATTTTTCCAGAAGGGAAAGGGCAGTGTGGAGTGGGTTTGCATCATCTGTGGATCTGTTGGGGTGGTATGGGAATTGGAGTGGGTCTAGGGTATCCGGGATGACGGTGTTGATGTGAGTCATGACCAGCTTTTCAAAGCACTTCATGGCTACCGACGTGAGTGCTACGGGGTGGTAATCATTTAGACAGGTTACCTTAGCTTCCTTGGGCACAGGGAGTATGTTGGTCTGCTTGAAACATGTAGGTATTACAGACTAGGTCAGGTAGAGGTTGAAAGTGTCAGTGAAGATTTGCATGCTTTGAGAACAAGTCCAGGTAATCCGTCTGGCCCCGTGTCTTTGTGAATGTTGACCTGTTTTTAAAGGTCTTGCTCACATTGGCTACGGACAGTCGTCCGGAACAGCTGGTGCTCTCATGCATGCTTCAGTGTTGCTTGCCTCAAAGCGAGCATAGAAGGCATTTATCTCGTCTGCTAGGCTTGACCCACTGGGCACCTCGCGGCTGGGTTTCCCTTTGTAGTTCGTAATAGTTTTCAATCCCTGCCACATCTGACGAGCATCAGAGCCGGTGTAGTATGATTCAATCTTAGACCTGTATTGACGCTTTGTCTGTTTGATGGTTTGTCTGCGGTTATAGCGGGATTTCTTATAAGCGTCCAGATTAGTGTCCTGCTCCTTGAAAGCGAAAGCTCTATCCTTCAGCTCGGTGCGGATGTTGCCTGTAATCCATGGCTTCTGGCTGGGATATGTACCTACGGTCACTGTGGGGACAACGTCAGTGATGCACTTATTGATGAAGCCAGTGACTGAGATGGTAGTAGTGTGTGCTAGCAAACAGTCCTGTAGCGTACCATCCGCGTCATCTGACCACTTCCGTATTGAGAGAGTCACTGGAAGTTCCTGCTTTAGTTTTTGCTTGTAAGCAGGAATCAGGAGGATAGAATTGTGGTCAGATTTACCAAATGGAAGGTGAGGGAGAGCTTTGTATGCATCTCTGTGTGTGGTGTGTAGGTGGCCCAGAGTATTTTTAATAATTTGTATTATTATTATTTATTTATTTATTTTTCTCTGGCTGCACATGTGACATGCTGGTAGAAATGAGGTAAAACGTATTTAAGGTTGCCTGCATTAAAGTCCCCGGCCACTAGGAGCACCGCTTCTGGATGAGCATGTTCTTGTTTGCTTATGGCCTTTTAGAGTTGGTTGAGTGCGGTCTTAGTGCCAGCATCGGTTTGTGGTGATATGGCTACGAATAATATAGATGAGAACTCTCTTGGTAGATAGTGTGGTCTACAGCTTATCCTGAGGTATTCTACCTCAGGCGAGCATTACCTCGAGACTTTTTAATATTAGACATCACGCACCAGCAGTTATTGACAAATAGACACACACACACACGCGCGCGCGCGCCCTTCGTTTTACCAGACATAGCTGCTCTGTCCTGTCGCTGCACAGAGAAGCCAGCCAGCTCTATGTTATCCGTGTCTTCGTTCAGCCACATCTCGGTGAAACATAAGATATTACAGTTTATAATGTCCCGTTGGTAGGATAGTCTTAATCATATATAGTCCAGTTGGTTTTCCAATGATTGAATGTTGGCCTATAATATGGGGTGTAGTGGTGGTTTACCTGCTTGTCTGCAAGTTCTTACAAGGCACCCCGCCCTCCTCCATCCAGTTCGAGGTGAGTAATCGCTGTACTGATGTCCAGAAGCTCTTTTCAGTCATAAGAGACGGTCGCAGAAACATTATGTTTAAAATGAGTTATAAACAATGTGAAAAAACTATCAAAATAGCACAGTTGGTTAGGAGCCCGTAAAACGGCAGGCATCATCGATGCGGGCCGGGCGCCTGCATGTTGACCTTGGTCGTCAGTTGACCGGTGTTTCCTCTGACACATTGGTTACAGCTTCCGGGTTAAATTGGCGGGTGTTAAGAAGCGTGGTTTGTCAGATCGTGTTTTGGAGGATGCATGACTTGACCTTTGCCTCCCAGCGATGAGATAAGATCAAAATTGAGGAGAAGGGGTAAAATAAATAAAAATATACAAAATAAAAACTTAACCGATTTTTAGGTTATTTCTTCATAAGCAAGGCAATATTATGTTTATAATATGGTCATATATTTGGCAGGAGGTTAGGAAGTGCAGTTCAGTTTCAACCTCGTTTTGTGGTCAGTGTGCACATAGCCTGTCTCCTCTTGAGAGACGGGTCTGTCTACGGTGGCCTTTCTCAATAGCAAGGCTATGCTCACTGAGTCTGTATAATTTTACTTGTAATTTTTTTTTCACCTTTATTTAACCAGGTAGGCTAGTTGAGAACACCTTTATTTAACCAGGTAGGACTAGTTGAGAACACCTTTATTTAACCAGGTAGGCTAGTTGAGAACACCTTTATTTAACCAGGTAGGCCAGTTGAGAACACCTTTATTTAACCAGGTAGGCCAGTTGAGAACACCTTTATTTAACCAGGTAGGCTAGTTGAGAACACCTTTATTTAACCAGGTAGGACTAGTTGAGAACACCTTTATTTAACCAGGTAGGCTAGTTGAGAACACCTTTATTTAACCAGGTAGGCCAGTTGAGAACACCTTTATTTAACCAGGTAGGCTAGTTGAGAACACCTTTATTTAACCAGGTAGGCTAGTTGAGAACACCTTTATTTAACCAGGTGGGAACACCTTTATTTAACCTAGTTGAGAACACCTTTATTTAACCAGGTGGGCTAGTTGAGAACACCTTTATTTAACCAGGTGGGCTAGTTGAGAACACCTTTATTTAACCAGGTAGGCTAGTTGAGAACACCTTTATTTAACCAGGTAGGCTAGTTGAGAACACCTTTATTTAACCAGGTAGGCCAGTTGAGAACACCTTTATTTAACCAGGTAGGAACACCTTTATTTAACCCAGTTGAGAACACCTTTATTTAACCAGGTAGGCTAGTTGAGAACACCTTTATTTAACCAGGTAGGCTAGTTGAGAACACCTTTATTTAACCAGGTAGGCTAGTTGAGAAACACCTTTATTTAACCAGGTAGGCTAGTTGAGAACACCTTTATTTTATTTAACCAGGTAGGCTAGTTGAGAACACCTTTATTTAACCAGGTAGGCTAGTTCTCATTTGCAACTGCGACCTGGCCAAGATAAAGCAAAGCAGTTCGACACATACAACAACACAGAGTTACACATGGAATAAACAAATATACAGTCAATAATACAGTAGAAAAAGTCTATATACAGTGTGTGCAAATGAGGGAGGTAAGGCAATAAATAGGCCATGGTGGCGAAGTAATCACAATATAGCAATTAAACACTGGAATGGTAGATGTGCAGAAGATTAATGTGCAAGTAGAGATACAGGGGTGCGGAGAAGGTAGGTGGGATTCGAAATTGTTGAAAATCTGTTTGTTAAATTGGCTTTCGAAGACCTTAGAAAAGCAGGGTAGAATAGATATAGGTCTGTAGCAGTTTGGGTCTAGAGTGTCTCCCCCTTTGAAGAGGGGGATGACCGTGGCAGCTTTCCAATCTTTGGGAATCTCAGACAACAGGAAAGAGAGGTTGAACAGGCTAGTAATAAGGGCTGCAACAATATCAGCAGATCATTTTTAGAAAGAGAGGGTCCAGATTGTCTAGCCCGGCTGATTTGTAAAGGTCCATATTTTGCAGCTCTTTCAGAACATCAGCTATTTGGGTGAAGGAGAAATGGTGGAGGCTTGGGCGAGTTGCTGTTTGGGGGTGGAGTGCTGTCGATCGGGGTAGGGGTAGCCAGGTGGAAAGCATGGCCAGCCGCAGAAAAATGCTTGTTGAAATTCTCAATTATAGTGTATTTATCGGTGGTGACAGTGTTTCCTAGTCTCAGTGCAGTGGGCAGCTGGGAGGAGGTGTTCTTATTCTCCATGGACTTTACCGTGTCCCAGAACATGTTTGAGTTTGTACTACAGGATGCAAATTTCTGCTTGAAAAAGCTAGCCTTTGCTTTCCTAACCACCTGTGTGTATTGGTTCCTAACTTCCCTGAAAAGTTGGCTATCACGGGGGCTATTCGATGCTAATGCAGAACGCCAAAGGATGTTTTTGTGGTGGTCAAGTACATAGTCATAGCTTTCTTTTACGTTTGGGTCTGTCACAGTGGTCAGGTATTCTGCCACTGTGTACTCTGTTCATGGGCCAAATAGCATTCTAGTTTGCTCAGTTTTTTTGTTAGTTCTTTCCAATATGTCAAGTAATTGTCTTTTAGTTCTCTCATGATTTGATTGGCTCTAACTGTGTTGCTGTCCTGGGGCTCTGTGGGGTCTGTATGTGTTTGTGAACACAGCCCCAGGACATCTCTGTCTGTCTCTTTGTCTGTCTGTTGTAAGGCTTACCTCTGTAATAACCCTAACCTCTGTTGTGTCCCCGCAGTGCTGCGGGTCCTCTGCCTAGGCATGGAGTGGTGTTGGCTGCAGACTGGATGACAGGGTCTTCAGGGAGAGCCGACGCGCGTCCCCCTGCACAGACACCCAACCCCCTAACTGACCACCGCTGATCTGTTACCGCGGTGACACTGAAGTACAGCCTCACTCCTGCAACCACAGCAGAACCCCCACCCCCCCTCTTTTTCCTCATCCCCCTCTATCTGGACTCTCCTGACCCCCCTTCCTCCTCCTCTCCTTACCCCCCCCCCTTCCCTCCTCCTTTCCTGACCCCCCCCACTGTGGATCCCCCTCCTCTCCTGACCCCACCTTCCTCCTCCTTTCCTGACCCCTCCCCCTTTCCTCCTTTCCTGACCCCCTCTGCTGATCCTTCCTCCTCTCCTGACTCCCCTCCTCCACCTCTCCTGACCTTCTCCGCTTCTCCTGAACCGCTGCCTCCTCTCCTGAACCCTCTCTCAACCCCTTCCTTCTCTCCTACCCTGTAGTTTATGTGCCAGGGCCTCTCTCCCCCTCTTCTCTGAACCCTGATCTCTGACCCTTGATCCCTCTGGAGGTCAGGATGAGCTGGCTGAGCCGGCTGACCCCTCGAGGTCCGGGGGGCAGGTCCAGTAGGAACGTAGCACCCTCCAGTCCATGTACTGCTGACCCAGAGACCTGCCTCATGGTGTTCGAGAACCACTGGAGACAGGTGAGACTTGAACGCTCAAATGTGTACTAATTTATGGACTGGTTTAGACCTGGGTATACCAGATGGGTGCAATGATATTATCAGGTAGAACAGAAAACTAGCATTAGTCTGGACCTTCAGGGTAGGATTTAATTACCCCTGCTCTAGGGGAATAACCTTTTAATCACGCACGCACACACACAGCTACAGTATATATCTACATCTCTTTATATGCATCTCAGGGCAAGAGGCATCACTACAGTTCCTGGTTCGAATCCAGGCGGTATCACATCCTGCCGTGATTGGCAGTCCTATAGGGCGGCTCAATTGGCCCAGCGTTGTCCAGGTTTGCCCCGGGGTAGGCCGTCGTTGTCAATAAGAATTTGTTCTTTAACTGACTTGTCTAGTTAAATAAAAGTTGAATAAAGGTTAAATAAAAGAAATGTAATTAGACATGAGACGCGTTCGAGCGTGCGTTGCCGAGACGCGGCCATGTATGACTGAGTCACTTTGGATAGAAGCTCTACTAAATGACAAACACACGACATGACGCACACCTGCTCGTTGAACACCTCATTCGAAAATCATGGGATTTAATATGGAGTTGGTCCGCCCTTTGCTGCTATAACAGCTTCCACTTGATCTTGGAACATTGCTGCAGGGACTTATTTCCATTCAGCCATTGGCATTAGTGAGGTCGGCACTGATGTTGGGGTGATTAGGCCTGGCTCGCAGTCTGCGTTCCAATTTATCCCAAAGGTGTTCGATAGGGTTGAGGTCAGGGCTCTGCTGGCCAGTCAAGTTCTTCCACACCGATCTTGACAGACCATTTCTGTATGAACTTCGCTTTATGCACAGGGGCATTGTCATGCTGAAACAAGGAAGGGCCTTTCCCAAACTCTTGCCACAAAGTTAGAAGCACAGAATCATCTAGAATGTCATTGTATGCTGTAGCGTTAAGAATTCCCTTCACTGGTTCTAAGGGGCCTACCCCGAACCATGAAAAACAGCCCCAGACCATTATGAAAAACAGCTCCAGACCATTATTCCTCTTCCACCAAACTTTACAGTTGGCACTATGCATTGGGGCATGTAGCGTTCTCCTGGCATCCGCCAAACCAAGATTCGTCTGTCATACTGCCAGATGGTGAAGCGTGATTCATCACTCCAGAGAATGCGTTTCCACTGCTCCAGAGTCCAATGGTGGCGAGCTTTACACCACTCGAGCCGATGCTTGGCATTGCGCATGGTGATCTTAGGCTTCTGTGCGGTTCCTTTGCCATGGAAACGCATTTCATGAAGCTCCCGACGCACAGTTGTTGTGCTGACGTTGCTTCCAGAGGCAGTTTGGAACTCGGTAGTGAGTGTTGCAACTGAGGACAGACTTTTTTTCTTGCTACACGCTTCAGTACCCGGCAGTCCCATTCTGTGCACTTGTGTGGCCTACCACTTTGGTTACTCCTAGACGTTTCCACTTCACAATAACAGCACTTACAGTTGACCGGGGCAGAAATATGACAAACTGACTGTTGGAAAGGTGGCATCCTATGACGATGCCACATTAAAAGTCTCTGAGCTCTTCAGTATGGGCCATTCTCCTGCCAATGTTTGTCTACGTTGATTGCATGGCTGTGTGCTCAATTTTATACACCTGTCAGCAACGGGTGTGGCTGAAATAGCCAGATCCAGTCATTTTGAAGGGGTGTCCACAGACTTTTGTGTATACATAGTGTATATTGATAGATACACATTTGAAAGCTGCCAACAGGAAGCTCTTCCATCATAATGCTACACTCTGCCTGCCAGACAGTCTGTACAGGAAGTAATAATGCTGCGGTTGACCCTGTCAAAGCTGTTGCTCTCTGCCTCTCATTTGCTGCCTCTCTCTCTCATTAACTCTGTTCTCTCTCTCCCAGCGCTGAGCTACCTAGGGCTTTTAGCTTAATGTGTTTAGGGGGAGGGTTATTATGTGTATGGAGAGTGGGATGCACTTTCCAGCCTTTATTGTAGGGGATCAGTTGAAGTGCCTGGGTTAGTGTGTGTAACTGCCTGTCAAGAAGGATGGACCAGTCTGTCAACCGTTATCAGGTCCCATCAGTAGAGTATTGATCCTCCCTTTTAGTCTTTATCTGCCGGTCACGTCATGCCAACAGAGGCTATTCTGTTACCAGCAGAAGCAGCATCTCAAGGTCTCTATTGACCCATCACTGTCAGCATCTCAAGGTCTCTATTGACCCATCACTGTCAGCATCTCAAGGTCTCTATTGACCCATCACTGTCAGCATCTCAAGGTCTCTATTGACCCATCACTGTCAGCATCTCAAGGTCTCTATTGACCCATCACTGTCAGCATCTCAAGGTCTCTCTCTCTCTCTACTCAGGAGCCCCTATATATCTGTCTTGTTTCACTGCTTGTATGAGTGGGTAACCTGTACGACTGCGATCAAAATATGTGTTTTGCATATCCAGAATCTCCCTCAGACAACCTAATGTGAGTGGGTTCACGGCCAGGGATCACCCTGTAGCAATTAGGGTTAAGTGCCTTGCTCAAGGGCACATCGACAGATATTTCACCTTGTCGGCTCAGGGATACGATGGAGGAACATATTGTCTGTCTGTAGTCTACTGTACATGATGGAGGAACATATTGTCTGTCTGTAGTCTACTGTACATGATGGAGGAACATATTGTCTGTCTGTAGTCTACTGTACATGATGGAGGAACATATTGTCTGTCTGTAGTCTACTGTCAAATCAAATCAAATGTATTTATATAGCCCTTCGTACATCAGCTGATATCTCAAAGTGCTGTACAGAAACCCAGCCTAAAACCCCAAACAGCAAGCAATGCAGGTGTAGAAGCACGGTGGCTAGGAAAAACTCCCTAGAAAGGCCAAAACCTAGGAAGAAACCTAGAGAGGAACCAGGCTATGTGGGGTGGCCAGTCCTCTTCTGGCTGTGCCGGGTGGAGATTATAACAGAACATGGCCAAGATGTTCAAATGTTCATAAATGACCAGCATGTTCGAATAATAAGAAGGCAGAACAGTTGAAACTGGAGCAGCAGCACGGCCAGGTGGACTGGGGACAGCAAGGAGTCATCATGTCAGGTAATCCTGGGGCATGGTCCTAGGGCTCAGGTCCTCCGAGAGAGAGAAAGAAAGAGAGAAGGAGAATTAGAGAACGCACACTTAGATTCACACAGGACACCGAATAGGACAGGAGAAGTACTCCAGATATAACAAACTGACCCTAGCCCCCGACACATAAACTACTGCAGCATAAATACTGGAGGCTGAGACAGGAGGGGTCAGGAGACACTGTGGCCCCATCCGAGGACACCCCCGGACAGGGCCAAACAGGAAGGATATAACCCCACCCACTTTGCCAAAGCACAGCCCCCACACCACTAGAGGGATATCTTCAACCACCAACTTACCATCCTGAGACAGGGCGGAGTATAGCCCACAAAGATCTCCGCCATGGCACAACCCAAGGGGGGGCGCCAACCCAGACAGGATGACCACATCAGTGAATCAACCCACTCAGGTGACTCACCCCTTCCAGGGACGGCATGAGAGAGCCCCAGTAAGCCAGTGACTCAGAGAATCAGAGAGAATCCCAGTGGAAAGAGGGGAACCGGCCAGGCAGAGACAGCAAGGGCGGTTCGTTGCTCCAGAGCCTTTCCGTTCACCTTCCCACTCCTGGGCCAGACTACACTCAATCATATGACCCACTGAAGAGATGAGTCTTCAGTAAAGACTTAAAGGTTGAGACCGAGTTTGCGTCTCTGACATGGGTAGGCAGACCGTTCCATAAAAATGGAGCTCTATAGGAGAAAGCCCTGCCTCCAGCTGTTTGCTTAGAAATTCTAGGGACAATAGGAGGCCTGCGTCTTGTGACCGTAGCGTACGTGTAGGTATGTACGGCAGGACCAAATCAGAGAGATACAGTGCCTTGCGAAAGTATTCGCCCCCCTTGAACTTTGCGACCTTTTGCCACATTTCAGGCTTCAAACATAAAGATATAAAACTGTATTTTTTTGTGAAGAATCAACAACAAGTGGGACACAATCATGAAGTGGAACGACATTTATTGGATATTTCAAACTTTTTTAACAAATCAAAAACTGAAAAATTGGGCGTGCAAAATTATTCAGCCCCCTTAAGTTAATACTTTGTAGCGCCACCTTTTGCTGCGATTACAGCTGTAAGTCGCTTGGGGTATGTCTATCAGTTTTGCACATCGAGAGACTGAAATTTCTTCCCATTCCTCCTTGCAAAACAGCTCGAGCTCAGTGAGGTTGGATGGAGAGCATTTGTGAACAGCAGTTTTCAGTTCTTTTCACAGATTCTCGATTGGATTCAGGTCTGGACTTTGACTTGGCCATTCTAACACCTGGATATGTTTATTTTTGAACCATTCCATTGTAGATTTTGCTTTATGTTTTGGATAATTGTTTTGTTGGAAGACAAATCTCCGTCCCAGTCTCAGGTCTTTTGCAGACTCCATCAGGTTTTCTTCCAGAATGGTCCTGTATTTGGCTCCATCCATCTTCCCATCAATTTTAACCATCTTCCCTGTCCCTGCTGAAGAAAAGCAAGCCCAAACCATGATGCTGCCACCACCATGTTTGACAGTGGGGATGGTGTGTTCAGGGTGATGAGCTGTGTTGCTTTTACGCCAAACATAACGTTTTGCATTGTTGCCAAAAAGTTCAATTTTGGTTTCATCTGATCAGAGCACCTTCTTCCACATGTTTGGTGTGTCTCCCAGGTGGCTTGTGGCAAACTTTAAACAACACTTTTTATGGATATCTTTAAGAAATGGCTTTCTTCTTGCCACTCTTCCATAAAGGCCAGATTTGTGCAATATACGACTGATTGTTGTCCTATGGACAGAGTCTCCCACCTCAGCTGTAGATCTCTGCAGTTCATCCAGAGTGATCATGGGCCTCTTGGCTGCATCTCTGATCAGTCTTCTCCTTGTATGAGCTGAAAGTTTAGAGGGACGGCCAGGTCTTGGTAGATTTGCAGTGGTCTGATACTCCTTCCATTTCAATATTATCGCTTGCACAGTGCTCCTTGGGATGTTTAAAGCTTGGGAAATCTTTTTGCATCCAAATCCGGCTTTAAACTTCTTCACAACAGTATCTCGGACCTGCCTGGTGTGTTCCTTGTTCTTCATGATGCTCTCTGTGCTTTTAACGGACCTCTGAGACTATCACAGTGCAGGTGCATTTATACGGAGACTTGATTACACATTGTATTTATCATCATTAGTCATTTAGGTCAACATGGGATCATTCAGAGATCCTCACTGAACTTCTGGAGAGAGTTTGCTGCACTGAAAGTAAAGGGGCTGAATAATTTTGCACGCCCAATTTTTCAGTTTTTGATTTGTTAAAAAAATTGAAATATCCAATAAATGTTGTTCCACTTCATGATTGTGTCCCACTTGTTGTTGATTCTTCACAAAAAAATACAGTTTTATATCTTTATGTTTGAAGCCTGAAATGTGGCAAAAGGTCGCAAAGTTCAAGGGGGCCGAATACTTTCGCAAGGCACTGTATCTACCAACCGCTTGCAGGCATGTTTACATCTGGGTAAGTTTTAGAAGGAAGATGTGAGCGACATGCGGTAGCTCTATAGTTAGTTAATGTTAGCATAGAGGCAGCTCTATAGTTAATGTTAGCATAGTGGTAGTAGCTCTGTAGTTAGGTAATGTTAGCATAGAGGAACTTATTGTCTGTAGCATAGAGGTAGCTCTATAGTTACTTAATGTTAGCATAGAGGAACATATTGTCTGTAGCATAGAGGGAGCTCTGTAGTTAGTTAATGTTAGCATAGAGGTAGCTCTGTAGTTAGTTAATGTTAGCATAGAGTTAGCTCTATAGTTAGTTAATGTTAGCATAGAGGTAGCTCTATAGTTAGTTAATGTTAGCATAGAGGTAGCTCTGTAGTTAGTTAATTTTAGCATAGAGGTAGCTCTATAGTTAGTTCATGTTAGCATAGAGGTAGCTCTATAGTTAGTTCATGTTTGCATAGAGGTAGCGCTATAGTTAATGTTAGCATAGTGGTAGTAGCTCTGTAGTTGGGTAATGTTAGCATAGAGGAACATATTGTCTGTAGCATAGAGGTAGCTCTATAGTTAGTTTATGTTAGCATAGAGGTAGCTCTATGGTTAGTTAATGTTAGCATAGAGGTAGCTCTATGGTTAGTTAATGTTAGCATAGAGGTAGCTCTATGGTTAGTTTATGTTAGCTCTACGGTTAGTTAATGTTAGCATAGAGGTAGCTCTATGGTTAGTTTATGTTAGCTCTACGGTTAGTTAATGTTAGCATAGAGGTAGCTCTACGGTTAGTTTATGTTAGCATAGAGGTAGCTCTATGGTTAGTTAATGTTAGCATAGAGGTAGCTCTATGGTTAGTTAATGTTAGCATAGAGGTAGCTCTATGGTTAGTTTATGTTAGCATAGAGGTAGCTCTATGGTTAGTTTGTTAGCTTAGAGGTAGCTCTATGGTTAGTTAATGTTAGCTTAGAGGTAGCTCTCTGGTTAGTTTATGTTAGCTTAGAGGTAGCTCTATGGTTAGTTAATGTTAGCTTAGAGGTAGCTCTATGGTTAGTTAATGTTAGCTTAGAGGTAGCTCTATGGTTAGTTTATGTTAGCATAGAGGTAGCACTTCCATGCCTGTGATAATCATCACGTTCGCTGCTGGCTGTTTTGACACTTTAGAAGCCACATTAATGGTAGGGAGAGCAAGTTCTTACAGATAGTGGATGTTCTCAGGGATGAAAAGTGCCCCGCAGATGGACCAGTAAACAAAAAATTTGCCCTTTTAAAAACAAATACGTTTTTAGTTTATCGTGTGACGCTGACCACAAAGCGTTGTGTGGGATTGTTTCTGAAGTTAGAGCCGCTTTGGAGAACCTCAAACCCAATTTATAGAACAACGTTACCATATCATGGGAAATGTAAATATATCACTAGCCACTTTAAACAATGCTACCTTATATAATGTTACTTACCCTACATTGTTCATCTCATATGCATACGTTGATACTGTACTCTATCATCGACTGCATCCTTATGTAATACATGTATCACTAGCCACTTTAACTATGCCACTTGGTTTACATACTTATCTCATATGTATATACTGTACTCGATATCATCTACTGTATCTTGCCTATGCTGCTCTGTACCATCACTCATTCATATATCCTTATGTACATATTCTTTATCCCCTTACACTGTGTATGACAGTAGTTTTTTTGGAATTGTTAGTTAGATTACTTGTTCGTTATTACTGCATTGTCGGAACTAGAAGCACAAGCATTTCGCTACACTCGCATTAACATCTGCTAACCATGTGTATGTGACAAATAAAATTTGATTTGATTTGATATCACAACCAAATTCATTTAAGAGTTTGTAATTTGGGAATGTTTTCTTGGAGTGCTCGAAGTTACTATCGTATGCGTTTTCTGGCGTTGAGAAATAGTTGCTACAATGCCTTTAAGACCAGAAGGAAGTTCCCCCCCCCCACCACATCCAGATACACCTGGTCTCTCATCCAGGGACAGACCAGGACTGACCCTGCTTAGCTTGTGACAAACCAGCAGTGGGATGCAGGATGCTACGTTGCTTTATTAAATGTACCGGGGGGAAAGAAATACAGACAGAGGTGTTTGATTACAATCGTGTTATCATTTAAAATGTTTAAATTAAAATCTATTTATTTAGAATTATTTTTTTTTGTTGCACATTTCAAAATGATTTCCTTTGCAATATCATTTGTTTTTGCTCCATACATTTGGGTTTACGTTTTGCTTTCAATATCATAACTTTTTGTTTTCGACTTCAGAAGTTTTGCTTGATCTTAATGGCACCAAAGTAACTCAATATGAGCTTCCTGCTAAGCAGCACATTCACTGAGTCAACAACAGACCCTCATGGTAACTCATTCTCACACTCTTGGGGTTTCACACACAACACTGTGGTTGTTGTCAATTATAATTTTGGGGGGTAAATTTCACTAAGTGAACAATTCTCAGAAGTCGATTGGTTTATGCTCAATACAGGTACTAATTAGTATTGCATGTGACATCCAGTCAACCCCCAGGACACTGAGGATTTAACCCCCCCCACCACCCCCATCTCTCCCTCCTCTACAGGTGTCCTGGGTGCTGGAGCAGCAGGATCCGTCAAGCTCTAGCGATGACCTCACCGCGGTGCGGAACCACACCGACCAGATGCTGTGCCTCCTGGCCGAGGAGCGACCGGGGGAGTGTGAGGGACCCCCCGGGGCGGTAACGTCCGGTAACGTCCCCCCCATTGGCCCCATCCTGGACCTGGTGGTGTCTGAGAACGTCCTGGAGCGTGTGGTGCAGTGGCACCTGAGGCGTGGCCTGGACCCCGACAGCCAGGGGGCGCTACTCAAGCTGTTTGAGATGCTGATAGGCCAGTCTCAGCAGCCCTTGCTCCAACACAAGGCGGTGCTGCAACCTCTACTGGGTCTTCTGGGGGCCTGTGCTGAGCCTCAGCTTGGCTGCCCTCCCTCTCTGGAGAACAGCCTAGTGCTGCTGCTCAACCAGGTGGGTGGAACAGATTGGTTGATTGTTATTGGGAAAAGATGCTTTGAGTACAACTCAGGGGATAACACGTTAAAGCAATTCCACTTGTTTCCAACGTGGTCCCTGATGGAATACACAGAAGGCAGACAAAAGAAAAACAGTGCAAAGGAAAATTAACATTGTGACTCAATGGAGGTGTGGATGGCATGAGATGGTTGGAGGCGTGGATGGCATGAGATGGTTGGAGGCGTGGGTGGCATGAGATGGTTGGAGGCGTGGGTGGCATGAGATGGTTGGAGGCGTGGGTGGCATGAGATGGTTGGAGGCGTGGGTGGCATGAGATGGTTGGAGGCGTGGGTGGCATGAGATGGTTGGAGGCGTGGGTGGCATGAGATGGTTGGAGGCGTGGTGGCATGAGATGGTTGGAGGCGTGGGTGGCATGAGATGGTTGGAGGCGTGGGTGGCATGAGATGGTTGGAGGCGTGGGTGGCATGAGATGGTTGGAGGCGTGGGTGGCATGAGATGGTTGGAGACGTGGATGGCATGAGATGGTTGGAGACGTGGATGGCATGAGATGGTTGGAGGTGTGGATGGCATGAGATGGTTGGAGACGTGGTGGCATGAGATGGTTGGAGGCGTGGGTGGCATGAGATGGTTGGAGGCGTGGGTGGCATGAGATGGTTGGAGGCGTGGGTGGCATGAGATGGTTGGAGGCGTGGGTGGCATGAGATGGTTGGAGGCGTGGATGGCATGAGATGGTTGGAGGCGTGGATGGCATGAGATGGTTGGAGGCGTGGGTGGCATGAGATGGTTGGAGGTGTGGATGGTGGAGGCGTGGGTGGCATGAGATGGTTGGAGGCGTGGATGGCATGAGATGGTTGGAGGCGTGGATGGCATGAGATGGTTGGAGGTGTGGATGGCATGAGATGGTTGGAGGCGTGGTGGCATGAGATGGTTGGAGGTGTGGATGGCATGAGATGGTTGGAGGTGTGGATGGCATGAGATGGTTGGAGGCGTGGATGGCATGAGATGGTTGGAGGCGTGGATGGCATGAGATGGTTGGAGGCGTGGATGGCATGAGATGGTTGGAGGCGTGGATGGCATGAGATGGTTGGAGGCGTGGGTGGCATGAGATGGTTGGAGGCGTGGTGGCATGAGATGGTTGGAGGCGTGGATGGCATGAGATGGTTGGAGGCGTGGATGGCATGAGATGGTTGGAGGCGTGGGTGGCATGAGATGGTTGGAGGTGTGGATGGCATGAGATGGTTGGAGGTGTGGTGGCATGAGATGGTTGGAGGTGTGGATGGTTGGATGGCATGAGATGGTTGGAGGCGTGGATGGCATGAGATGGTTGGTGGATGGTTGGAGGCGTGGGTGGCATGAGATGGTTGGAGGCGTGGATGGCATGAGATGGTTGGAGGCGTGGGTGGCATGAGATGGTTGGAGGTGTGGGTGGCATGAGATGGTTGGAGGCGTGGATGGCATGAGATGGTTGGAGGCGTGGATGGCATGAGATGGTTGGAGGCGTGGGTGGCATGAGATGGTTGGAGACGTGGATGGCATGAGATGGCTGGAGGCGTGGGTGGCATGAGATGGTTGGAGGCGTGGGTGGCTACTGTTGAGCTGTTAAACCTTTTGTAATTCATACCTTTTGTAGTTCATTGTGTCATGTCGTTTTGTGTGTTTTATGTTTCATGAAATGAACAAGATATTGTGATCTCAACATCACCAGATCTGTGTGTCGATGGCGCGTGCTCCCGCTGTGTTGGAGCTGTTGTTCAGGTCGGCCCCGGCCCAACACGGTCCTACCAACCTGCTCATCTTCACTCTGCTGGTTCCCTTCATCCACCGTGACGGGGCCATCGGACAGCAGGCCCGCGACGCCCTCCTCCTCGTCATGGCAACCTCGGCCAGCAACCAGGGCGTGGCACGCTACATTGCAGAGAACTCCTACTTCTGCCCGGTGAGGGATTTATTTAATGTATTTATATTTAACTTTTGTTTAGGCAGTAGTCCCACTGAGACAAAGGTCTCTTTTTTTCAAGGGTGCCCTGCATTACAACAGCAGAAAGCAATTAATTACACCTGAAAAGTTTAGACACAAACTGAACTAATGGGGTAAGGGTGGTATGGGACATGGCTCTTTCTGTTCACGATCTATCGGTGAACATATCGGAATCGGCCGATATTAGCTAAAAATGCGACGTCTGTCTAGTTTTAACGGCGATGTGAAAAACCGATGTCAAAGTTGACGTGCAAACATATATAAAGTAGGTACCTGACGTAATGAAGCCACGTCAAATTGTGCGCTACACCTGCAACACAGCATTCCTAACCTAGCCCACAATGTCTGCAGTGTGGATCAAGCACTCAACAAGTCGAGCAGTCATTTGAAAGAGTAAGAACATTTCAGCAAGACAACTCAAAAGGCGAAATCCACTAAAGCCAAGATAATGGAATTCATTGCCCTTGACCAATCAAACGTTCTCTGTCGTGGCTGATGTTGGCTTTCGCCGACTGGTTGATCACCGGTACACACTACCAAGTGTGCTATTTTTCAGATGTTGCCCTACCGGAGTTACACAGTAATAGCGTCACTGCTATTAGCTTCAAGAAATACATACTATGGAACGCCGTTTGTGTCTTTTACGTGTCAAAAAAAAAATACAGTAGCACTGTCAAAGCTGTACAAAAAAAAGTCTGCAAACACCGCCCATGACTACACTAACAAAGTGCTACATGTTTAAACCCATGATTCACTATTGCCTCCACTAAGTTTCTCTCTGTGGGTTTGTGGACTGCTTGTATTTCACTAAGGATCTGGGATGACGGTCTGTTTCCCCTCTGACAGACGCATGCTGAACCCCCCCCTGGTGACGATGATGATGATGGTGTGTCTAGTGTTGTCACGAAACAAGAATTTAGACTTTGAAACCAATACCAGGTTTAGTATCACAATACTCGATACCATGACAAAAAAAGAAAGCGGGGATGATTTAAAAAATAAATAAATTGTAGGACTGAGAAGGTTAGTTCTGGTGACTTATTATTGTTTTTGTAGGACTGAGAAGGTTAGTTCTGGTGACTTTTTATTGTTTTTGTAGGACTGAGAAGGTTAGTTCTGGTGACTTTTTGTTGTTTTTGTAGGACTGAGAAGGTTAGTTCTGGTGACTTTTTATTGTTTTTCTAGGACTGAGAAGGTTAGTTCTGGTGACTTTTTATTGTTTTTGTAGGACTGAGAAGGTTAGTTCTGGTGACTTATTGTTTTTGTAGGACTGAGAAGGTTAGTTCTGGTGACTTATTGTTTTTGTAGGACTGAGAAGGTTAGTTCTGGTGACTTATTGTTTTTGTAGGACTGAGAAGGTTAGTTCTGGTGACTTATTGTTTTTGTAGGACTGAGAAGGTTAGTTCTGGTGACTTATTGTTTTTGTAGGACTGAGAAGGTTAGTTCTGGTGACTTTTTATTGTTTTTGTAGGACTGAGAAGGTTAGTTCTGGTGACTTTTTGTTGTTTTTGTAGGACTGAGAAGGTTAGTTCTGGTGACTTTATTGTTTTTGTAGGACTGAGAAGGTTAGTTCTGGTGACTTTTTATTGTTTTTGTAGGACTGAGAAGGTTAGTTCTGGTGACTTTTTATTGTAGGACTGAGAAGGTTAGTTCTGGTGACTTTTTATTGTAGGACTGAGAAGGTTAGTTCTGGTGACTTATTGTTTTTGTAGGACTGAGAAGGTTAGTTCTGGTGACTTATTGTTTTTGTAGGACTGAGAAGGTTAGTTCTGGTGACTTATTGTTTTTGTAGGACTGAGAAGGTTAGTTCTGGTGACTTATTGTTTAAAGGATATTGTTCTTAAAGGGACCACACAGACATTTAGGAGCACAATGAAAGTTTGTTGTTGTTTCAATGATGATGATGATGAAGGACTAAAAGACCATGAATAAAATGTCTTTGGAGTGTTCCATGCTCAATCAAGCACAATGTACCCTCAAATATTTTAGTCACATAGGTGAGTCAAAAAATTCAGCTGTCCCTTGAAAGGGCGGATGGGTAACTGGGCACTTACGTGGGTGTCGAGGGGGGTTGTTAAGAGAACTCTTTGCTAGCAATTACATACAATTTCAAAACGCAACCTAGTGTGTGTGATGTTTAAAATGTAGTTAGCCATCAAACACTAGGACAAAGTCACTCTTCAGTAGACTTCTGGGTTCATTTGACCAACTTCTGTGCCTGTGTGCTTCTAGAAATGAGTCTTTCAGCACTTCACTCACAGTGCACCACTTCCCGGGCACTAATGTAGAGGAAAGAGATGAGTAGGGATGGTGCCAGGTTTCCTCCAGACGTGACGCTTGGCAATCAGGCCAAAGAGTTCTATCTTGGTTTCATCAGACCAGATAATCTTGTTTCTCATGGTCTGAGAGTCCTTTTAAGTGCCTTTTGGCCAACTGCAAGTGGGCTGTTGTGCCTTTTAATGAGGAGTGGGTTCTGTCTGGCCACTCTACCATAAAGGCCTGATTGGTGGAGTGCTGCGGAGATGGTTGTCCTTCTGAAAGGCTCTCCCATCTCCACCGAGGAACTCTGTCAGAGTGACCATCGGGGTCTTCATGACCAAGGCTCTCCTCCCCCCAATTGCTGTGTTTGGACAGGCGGCCAGCTCTAGGAAGAGTCTTGGTGGTTCCAAACTTCTATCATTTTAAGAATGATGGAGGCCACTGTGTTCTTGGGGGGCCTTCAATGCTGCAGAATTGCCTCAATGGCATAATTATTTACATTTGAGTAATTTTAGTAGACGCACTTATCCAGAGCGACTTACAGTAGTGAGTGGATCAAAAATGTTGTACTGGTCCCCCGTGGGAATCGAACTGAGCCACACGGGACCATTATTATTATTATATTGTCTATACTAGTCAAGAGTAGCCTAATCCATGTTAATGCATCACAGACATGTTTGTTGTACCATTCTGCCTGCCGTAGTGAAAATGGCTGGAACAGGTGATTATAATTGTTTTGTTTTTTTTAACAGATGAAGGATCTTCCTTTTAGAATTTGAGCCAGTTTGCTACAGCAGCAAATTGAAATGTGAATTTATAGACTGGTTGGTTGTTTAGCAACAAAACCGACACGTGTGCAAACTATGTTGCAAAACAGGCAGGATTTTGCTTAGACCGTTGACAGCATGTAAAATATTTATTGAAACCAGTATCACGATACCAGAATTTTGTCTTTGTACCAATACCAGGTTTAGTGTCACGCCACTCGATACCATCACGATACTTGATACCAAAACGATACCACGACAAGAAATAAGGCCTATTTGCCAGTCACAGAATGGCACTTTCAAGCTCAATATCATTTCACTTTAAATGTTAGATATTTGAACTGATTCATTTAATGAATCAATTATAACGTCATACAATTAATTTTACTTCGTTTTTTTTTTTTTCCATTCTAACTACATAACATAAAATGGAAATAGTGTATTGGTAAATGGTACATCTCTGTTGGTAAATTGGTTAAATGCAAGATGTAGCCTAGGCCTATTCACAATACAGGTGAGTGAATATTCAATAGGAGTGTGTACATGCATTGATTTGTTGAACTTGATTTGGAAGAAGAAGAAGAAGAAATCATCTGTTTAATGTTTCATTTCCATTTTGGGACATCTTTTTATTGTACTGATTTAAACATTTAAGATCCATGATGTCATTCACACACAGTCAGTGAGGCTAGAGCGAAGATGATGTTGACTGGGAGAGATAATCTGCTTTACTCAGCAATATTATGTTCCTGTATCTCAAACAAGGTACTAGGGTAGTGAATTGATGTTGGTTTCAGCTGTAAACTAGTAAGGAAAGTTGGCCTACAAACCTGGAAGGTAATGTTTGTTTTTTTATTGATGTGTATGTTTATTTATTTATCTTTTTTTTTCTACCTTTATTTAACCAGGCAAGTCAGTTAAGAACAAATTCTTATTTTCAATGACGGCCTAGGAACAGTGGGTTAACTTCCTGTTCAGGGGCAGAACGACAGATTTGTACCTTGTCAGCTTGGGGATTTGAACTTGCAACTTTCCAGTTACTAGTCCAACGCTCTAACCACTAGGCTACCCTGCCGCCCCAGTGTGTTGTGTTGTGTTGTGTTGTGTAGTGTTCTAGCCTGTACTGAACATTGTTTTGGGAACAGTAATGAACCGTTTCAACATCTCTACATACCATGTTGCATTATTCAGTGGTTCCTCGTGACAGACTAGAGCTAGCACTGAGTGAGTGGAGCAGGCATGGTGCTCTCTCTCTCTCGCGCGTGTACATCGGCTGTGCTGATACAGATTTGCTCCTCTCTCAATCAGTAGACAACGTGAGACAGAAGCACTTTTTAAAGTAACTAAAAGTCTAGTCCCGAAACGGTTTCCCATGTTCTAGTATCGAAAAAGTACCGAAGTTTGGGTTTACCGTGCAACGTTACTTATGAGTGCAAGCGATTTGGGGTTTAAATTTGAAGTTCTGTTGGATGTTTACAATATAGGTACACTTCACTTCCACTTCCTGGAAAAAGAATTTACGACATGTAAATCCGGATTTCTGATTTAGTTCTATGTAATTACTCCAATTAATAGAGAAGGGAGGTCACTTTGCATTGGGACCTTTGATGCCTATTCACTTGTATAGCTTACTGGTGATTACGTCTGTTCAGCTTACTGTGTAATGACTGGTTAGGGTTGGCTCTAATGACTGGTTAGGGTTGGCTCTAATGACTGGTTAGGGTTGGCTCTAATGACTGGTTAGGGTTGGCTGTGTAATGACTGGTTAGGGTTGACTGTGTAATGACTGGTTAGGGTTGACTCTAATGAGTGGTTAGGGTTGGCTCTAATGACTGGTTAGGGTTGGCTCTAATGACTGGTTAGGGTTGGCTGTGTAATGACTGGTTGGGGTTGGCTCTAATGACTGGTTAGGGTTGGCTGTGTAATGACTGGTTAGGGTTGGCTGTGTAATGACTGGTTAGGGTTGGCTGTGTAATGACTGGTTAGGGTTGGCTGTGTAATGACTGGTTAGGGTTGGCTGTGTAATGACTGGTTAGGGTTGGCTGTGTAATGACTGGTTAGGGTTGGCTGTGTAATGACTGGTTAGGGTTGGCTGTGTAATGACTGGTTAGGGTTGGCTGTGTAATGACTGGTTAGGGTTGGCTGTGTAATGACTGGTTAGGGTTGGCTGTGTAATGACTGGTTAGGGTTGACTGTGTAATGACTGGTTAGGGTTGACTAATGAGTGGTTAGGGTTGGCTCTAATGACTGGTTAGGGTTGGCTGTGTAATGACTGGTTGGGGTTGGCTCTAATGACTGGTTAGGGTTGGCTCTAATGACTGGTTAGGGTTGGCTGTGTAATGACTGGTTAGGGTTGGCTGTGTAATGACTGGTTAGGGTTGGCTGTGTAATGACTGGTTAGGGTTGGCTGTGTAATGACTGGTTAGGGTTGGCTGTGTAATGACTGGTTAGGGTTGGCTGTGTAATGACTGGTTAGGGTTGGCTGTGTAATGACTGGTTAGGGTTGGCTCTAATGACTGGTTAGGGTTGGCTCTAATGACTGGTTAGGGTTGGCTGTGTAATGACTGGTTAGGGTTGACTGTGTAATGACTGGTTAGGGTTGACTAATGACTGGTTAGGGTTGGCTCTAATGACTGGTTAGGGTTGGCTCTAATGACTGGTTAGGGTTGGCTGTGTAATGACTGATTGGGGTTGGCTGTGTAATGACTGGTTAGGGTTGGCTGTGTAATGACTGGTTAGGGTTGGCTGTGTAATGACTGGTTAGGGTTGGCTGTGTAATGACTGGTTAGGGTTGGCTGTGTAATGACTGGTTAGGGTTGGCTGTGTAATGACTGGTTAGGGTTGGCTGTGTAATGACTGGTTAGGGTTGGCTGTGTAATGACTGGTTAGGGTTGGCTGTGTAATGACTGGTTAGGGTTGGCTGTGTAATGACTGGTTAGGGTTGGCTGTGTAATGACTGGTTAGGGTTGGCTTTGTTGCAGCTGTGTCTGTGCTTCACTGATTGAAACTGCTGTGTGTAATGCAGTCTGTTTGCTGTATGTGGTTGACTCTCCTCCACTCCTCCTCCCTTCCCTGTAACCCTCCTCTTGTCCTCTCCTGTAGTGTAACCCTCCTCTTGTCCTCTCCTGTAGTGTAACCCTCTTGTCCTCTCCTGTAGTGTAACCCTCCTCTTGTCCTCTCCTGTAGTGTAACCCTCCTCTTGTCCTCTCCTGTAGTGTAACCCTCCTCTTGTCCTCTCCTGTAGTGTAACCCTCCTCTTGTCCTCTCCTGTACTGTGACCCTCCTCTTGTCCTCTCCTGTAGTGTGTTGTAACCCTCCTTGTCCTCTCCTGTACTGTAGTGTAACCCTCCTCTTGTCCTCTCCTGTACTGTAGTGTAACCCTCCTCTTGTCCTCTCCTGTAGTGTTGTAACCCTCCTCTTGTCCTCTCCTGTACTGTGTAGTGTAACCCTCCTCTTGTCCTCTCCTGTACTGTGTAGTGTAACCCTCCTCTTGTCCTCTCCTGTACTGTGTAGTGTAACCCTCCTCTTGTCCTCTCCTGTACTGTGTAGTGTAACCCTCCTCTTGTCCTCTCCTGTACTGTGTAGTGTAACCCTCCTCTTGTCCTCTCCTGTACTGTGTAGTGTAACCCTCCTCTTGTCCTCTCCTGTACTGTGTAGTGTAACCCTCCTCTTGTCCTCTCCTGTACTGTGTAGTGTAACCCTCCTCTTGTCCTCTCCTGTACTGTGTAGTGTAACCCTCCTCTTGTCCTCTCCTCTACTGTGTAGTGTAACCCTCCTCTTGTCCTCTCCTGTACTGTGTAGTGTAACCCTCCTCTTGTCCTCTCCTGTACTGTGTAGTGTAACCCTCCTCTTGTCCTCTCCTGTACTGTGTAGTGTAACCCTCCTCTTGTCCTCTCCTGTACTGTGTAGTGTAACCCTCCTCTTGTCCTCTCCTGTACTGTGTAGTGTAACCCTCCTCTTGTCCTCTCCTGTACTGTGTAGTGTAACCCTCCTCTTGTCCTCTCCTGTACTGTGTAGTGTAACCCTCCTCTTGTCCTCTCCTGTACTGTGTAGTGTAACCCTCCTCTTGTCCTCTCCTGTACTGTGTAGTGTAACCCTCCTCTTGTCCTCTCCTGTACTGTGTAGTGTAACCCTCCTCTTGTCCTCTCCTGTACTGTGTAGTGTAACCCTCCTCTTGTCCTCTCCTGTACTGTGTAGTGTAACCCTCCTCTTGTCCTCTCCTGTACTGTGTAGTGTAACCCTCCTCTTGTCCTCTCCTGTACTGTGTAGTGTAACCCTCCTCTTGTCCTCTCCTCTACTGTGTAGTGTAACCCTCCTCTTGTCCTCTCCTGTACTGTGTAGTGTAACCCTCCTCTTGTCCTCTCCTGTACTGTGTAGTGTAACCCTCCTCTTGTCCTCTCCTGTACTGTGTAGTGTAACCCTCCTCTTGTCCTCTCCTGTACTGTGTAGTGTAAACCTCCTCTTGTCCTCTCCTGTACTGTGTAGTGTAACCCTCCTCTTGTCCTCTCCTGTACTGTGTAGTGTAACCCTCCTCTTGTCCTCTCCTCTACTGTGTAGTGTAACCCTCCTCTTGTCCTCTCCTGTACTGTGTAGTGTAACCCTCCTCTTGTCCTCTCCTGTACTGTGTAGTGTAACCCTCCTATGTTAAAATAATGTATGAGCTTCAGTCTGATCTCCTTATTAACAAAGAGGATCAACAGAGTTGTAGACCAATGGGGGGGGACTTTTAATAGAGTCCTCTTTGACACCTACCTTTGTCTTCCTGCTCATGAATCAGCTCAAACAAGACTGATTGCGGTCCAAACACTTAAAATAATTTCCAAAAGATAACCAAACAAAAAACATATTTACTTTTTAACGAGACATGTTTGTGTATTAGTAGTACAATTTGTAACTTATTTGCATTTGTACTTTACTTACATTTATATGTTGACTTCTCCATTGATGTTGTTTTTAAGTTTTGGCAGACTTTTCTTAGCGGATGTACAATCGTCGCAAATTGAATTATGGGGAGTTTCAGGCCCCGGGGAGGACATTATTGTACACTCGCAAAGCTGACTAAAAACGAGGGCTGAGGGGCTTACTGTTGCACATTTCTCTTGCTTGGCTAATCATTTGGGCCACCCGCCAAGATGGCAACAGGGATTCCCCCCAAGGGCATAAGACCAAGGTAAGTGGACGAGGGTGTGTCTTTTAAGTGTTTGGACCATAGCCCTAGTAGTCACCAAAGCTCCAGAACATATTTTTAAAGACACATGCACACATTTAAGCAACATGACCAATTTTTTTTCTTGCTATTAAATTAGATTACTTTCTTATCATAAAATCAACAAATGTCTCTCTGTTTTGAAAAAGTTTTGAATTTGAGTTCTCCCAAAGCCCAGTTCATTCATCATGGTCAAATATTTAGATGGACGAAGGCCTCTGAATCTCTCCTCTCCTGTGCAAAATGTTGTTTCTCTCTCCCCTGCCACGTTACTGTCAACCCCAACTATATAGCCTAGTTTGCAACGACAAAGTTAAACAAAGTACTTTTGTCTTTGCTGTTTGTCTGAGACCTTCCCATGGTGTGTGGTTAGTTTACCCAGGTTGCATTTCAGACTTAACCACCACTCTTGTGTAACACCCACATCCGGCGCCGAAAGAGATGGCCGCCTCGCTTCGCGTTCTTAGTGCAAGCATTTCGCTACACTCGCATTCACATCTGCTAACCATGTGTATGCGACCAATAAAATTTGATTTGACAAGGTAAGTGAGGTGAAGTAGACAGACAAATCCATTGGCTTCCTGTAAATCAAATCAAATCAAATTTATTTATATAGCCCTTCGTACATCAGCTGATATCTCAAAGTGCTGTACAGGAACCCAGCCTAAAACCCCAAACAGCAAGCAATGCAGGTGTAGAAGCACGGTGGCTGTACTCACCTCTCCCAGATTCCTCTCTGAACCGTTGGATTGAACTTGTCTGTCCGACGCTCCAATGCTCGACGAGTCCAAATCAACAGCAACTACCAGGGAGAAGTTTCCTTTCTGTTACTGAATTGTTTTTTTTAAATGTATTATACTTAACCTGTATTTAACTAGGCAAGGTAATTAAGAACAAATTCTTATTTACAATGACGGCCTACACCTCTGACTCTGGAGAAGTTTCCTCTCTGTTACTGAAAGACAACACTGGAGACCTCTGACTCTGGAGAAGTTTCCTCTCTGTTACTGAAAGACAACACTGGAGACCTCTGACTCTGGAGAAGTTTCCTCTCTGTTACTGAAAGACAACACTGGAGACCTCTGACTCTGGAGAAGTTTCCTCTCTGTTACTGAAAGACAACACTGGAGACCTCTGACTCTGGAGAAGTTTCCTCTCTGTTACTGAAAGACAACACTGGAGACCTCTGACTCTGGAGAAGTTTCCTCTCTGTTACTGAAAGACAACACTGGAGACCTCTGACCTCTGACCCGGTGTGTTCAGCTTGAATGGATACGATGCAGAATCTCTTCATTCTGTGTTTTCTCTTCCAGTCTCCTGTTGCAGTGGTAGCCAGCGACAGGCCAGTCTCCTGCTGCAGTGGTAGCCAGCGACAGGCCAGTCTCCTGCTGCAGTGGTAGCCAGCGACAGGCCAGTCTCCTGTTGCAGTGGTAGCCAGCGACAGGCCAGTCTCCTGCTGCAGTGGTAGCCAGCGACAGGCCAGTCTCCTGTTGCAGTGGTAGCCAGCGACAGGCCAGTCTCCTGTTGCAGTGGTAGCCAGCGACAGGCCAGTCTCCTGCTGCAGTGGTAGCCAGCGACAGGCCAGTCTCCTGCTGCAGTGGTAGCTAGCGACAGGCCAGTCTCCTGCTGCAGTGGTAGCCAGCGACAGGCCAGTCTCCTGTTGCAGTGGTAGCCAGCGACAGGCCAGTCTCCTGCTGCAGTGGTAGCCAGCGACAGGCCAGTCTCCTGCTGCAGTGGTAGCCAGCGACAGGCCAGTCTCCTGCTGCAGTGGTAGCCAGCGACAGGCCAGTCTCCTGCTGCAGTGGTAGCCAGCGACAGGCCAGTCTCCTGCTGCAGTGGTAGCCAGGACAGGCCAGTCTCCTGCTGCAGTGGTAGCCAGCGACAGGCCAGTCTCCTGCTGCAGTGGTAGCCAGCGACAGGCCAGTCTCCTGCTGCAGTGGTAGCCAGCGACAGGCCAGTCTCCTGCTGCAGTGGTAGCCAGCGACAGGCCAGTCTCCTGCTGCAGTGGTAGCCAGCGACAGGCCAGTCTCCTGCTGCAGTGGTAGCCAGCGACAGGCCAGTCTCCTGCTGCAGTGGTAGCCAGCGACAGGCCAGTCTCCTGCTGCAGTGGTAGCCAGCGACAGGCCAGTCTCCTGCTGCAGTGGTAGCCAGCGACAGGCCAGTCTCCTGCTGCAGTGGTAGCCAGCGACAGGCCAGTCTCCTGCTGCAGGCCAGTCTCCTGCTGCAGTGGTAGCCAGCGACAGGCCAGTCTCCTGCTGCAGTGGTAGCCAGCGACAGGCCAGTCTCCTGCTGCAGTGGTAGCCAGCGACAGGCCAGTCTCCTGCTGCAGTGGTAGCCAGCGACAGGCCAGTCTCCTGCTGCAGTGGTAGCCAGCTGACAGGCCAGTCTCCTGTTGCAGTGGTAGCCAGCGACAGGCCAGTCTCCTGCTGCAGTGGTAGCCAGCGACAGGCCAGTCTCCTGCTGCAGTGGTAGCCAGCGACAGGCCAGTCTCCTGTTGTAGTGGTAGCCAGCGACAGGCCAGTCTCCTCTTCATTGTAATCAGCCCTCTGATTACAATGAAGAGCAGAACGTACCACTCTGTTCTGGGCCAGCTGCGGCTTAACTAGGTATTTCCTTGAAGCACTTGACCACACGACTGGACAATAATCAAGATTAGACAAACCTAGAGCCTGCAGGACTTGCTTTGTGGAGTGTGGTGTCAAAAGAGCAGAGCATCTCTTTATTACGGCCAGATCTTTCCCCATCTTTACAACCATTGAATCTATATGTTTTGACCATGACAGTTTACAATCTAAGGTAACGACAAGTAATTTAGTCTCCTCAACTTGTTCAACAGCCAAACCATTCATTACCAGATTCAGCTGAGGTCTCAAACTTAGGTAATGATTTGTACCAAATAATATGCTCTTAGTTTTAGAGATGTTCAGGAACAGTTTATTACTGGCCACCCATTCCAAAACAGACTGCAACTCTTTGTTAAGTGTTTCAGTGACTTCATTAGCTATGGTTGCTGATGCATATATGGTTGAATCATAAGCATACATAGACACACATGCTTTGTTCAGTGGCAGGTCATTGGTAAAAATAGAAAAGAGTAGAGGGCCTAGAGAGCTGACCTGCGGTACACCACATTTGACATGTTTGGCATAAGAGACGCTTCCTTTAAAGAAAACCTGTTGAGTTCTATTTGATAGATAGCTCTGAATCCACCATATGGCTGGAGGTTGAAAAGCCATAACACATGCGTTTTGTGTGTATATATATATATATATATAACTTGGAGGGGCAAATGTAATATTTTTGCTCCAAAAACTTTTTTTGCTGCCAGTTGCTATAAAGAAATGCTGTCCACAGGACTGTCTGTGTTGGCTAGCTGTTCTCCAAGGGGCTGTGGTGTTATTAAACCAGAGACCGTTTTTCAGATTAAACGAGGAACACATTTGCCTGTAGACACTGTCCTGAGACCTGTTTTCCAATGCATGTGTATATCTCCCCGAAATGTCATCTTTCTCCCTCCTTTATCTGATCAGAAAATACATCATTAATACATGGACTGGTAGTATTTCCCGCGTGTTTCTGATGTGCTGCTGACACACATGCCTGCTTTCCCTTATATTTGACACATGTTCAGCCTTGTCAAAATGAACATTTCACCTCTTAATTTAGTCCTAAACATCCACTGACCTCTTCCCCCCCCCCCCTCCAGGTGCTGGCCACGGGCCTCAGTGCTCTCTACTCCTCCCTGCCGAGGAAGATAGAGGTACGGGGGGATGACTGGCACGCTCTGCGCAGGGAGGACTGGATGGGCGTGTCCTCTCTGGTGCTCTTCATGAACTCTCTGGAGTTCTGTAACGCTGTCATTCAGGTGGCTCACCCCCTGGTCCGCAGACAGCTGGTCGACTATGTTCACAACGGCTTCCTGGTCCCTGTCATGGGACCCGCCCTACACAAGGTAGAGGGGGGACTCTGATTGGCTAGCCTGAGCTGATTGATTGAATTGATTAGCTAGTTAAAAAAAATAGTAGCCAGCCGGAGACGACGCTCAAAAACTTGATTTTATTACTCTTCTCGTTAAAACATGTAATTTTGGCTGCCAACATCAGAATAGTTTATTGTAATATGTATCACCCCCAGTCATCTGTAGATGAGATGATAGCCAGTACAACCTACCTGGACCTGTTCCTGCGCAGCGTCACGGAAACGTCTCTCCTTAAAGCCTTCCTGCGTTTTATCCTCATGCATCGCCACGACAACGACACCATCCTGGACACGTTGCTAACGCGCATCAACAGCAACTCAAGGGTCAGTACTATATAGTGTTTGTGAGTGTACAGTACTGGGGGTTCTCTGGGAGTGAGAGGGAGAAGTTGACATGTTTCAGTCATTTAGCAGACCATCTTATCTAAAGCCACTTACAGTTAGTGCCATCAAAAGGTAGCTAGGTGAGACAACCACATCCATATCAGTTGTAGTAAGTAAAATGAATACAGCTGTGTCTAATGTTCTGCTGTTTCTCTCCTACAGCTGTGTCTAATGTTCTGCTATTTCTCTCCTACAGCGGTGTCTAATGTTCTGCTGTTTCTCTCCTACAGCTGTGTCTAATGTTCTGCTGTTTCTCTCCTACAGCTGTGTCTAATGTTCTGCTGTTTCTCTCCTACAGCTGTGTCTAATGTTCTGCTGTTTCTCTCCTACAGCTGTGTCTAATGTTCTGCTGTTTCTCTCCTACAGCTGTTTCTCTCCTACAGCTGTGTTACGAATCCCTTTTGGCCCGACAGTCTAGGGGGATGGTAATGAGACCCGTAACATAACTCATGCAAATTATTATTGTGACAAAGTAAAAGTGTGAATGAAATAACCACGACAACAGAAATCTACCGTCAAACTCCAGGTTTATTTATAAACACACGGTAATGGGGGGGAGCAGGAAAAGGGGCTGAGCTGGACCCAAGGAATGAAACAATAAATATACAAAAACACCCCTAAGCTAGACTAGCCTACTTTAACAACAGCTAACTAACTAACCAAAAATACAGTGGGTGGTCCGCCCAGTTCTAACTAGTGTATTTAACAAAGTTCACCTACGGGTAGTGTATGCCCATGGGCGACTTGTCTTGGTTTCCCCCTTTTCCCACCAGCAACAAACAAACACCATAACCAAAAACAATACTCACAGGTGATGACAAAGTGCTATGGAGGTGCTCAAACAAAAGAGAGGTTAAGACACAAAGTGAGAGAGAAACACAGAGACCTACAGACATGGCATTTACAGAGAGATTGAGCTCTAGAGCAAACAAATGATGGGGTTTTTAAACCATGGGGAAGGAAGGAAGGAACTGTGATAGGGTAGGAAATAGGAGGAGGTGTGTCTTCTGATTGATGATTGATTGGGGAGTGATGATTTTCACCTGTGAGGGGAGAAGGAGAGAAAAGAAACACACACACAGGATAACTGTATCCGTAACAAGCTGTTTCTCTCCTATAGCTGTGTCTAATGTTCTGCTGTTTCTCTCCTACAGCTGTGTCTAATGTTCTGCTGTTTCTCTCCTACAGCTGTGTCTAATGTTCTGCTGTTTCTCTCCTACAGCTGTGTCTAATGTTCTGCTATTTCTCTCCTACAGCTGTTTCTCTCCTACAGCTGTTTCTCTCCTACAGCTGTGTCTAATGTTCTGCTGTTTCTCTCCTACAGCTGTGTCTAATGTTCTGCTGTTTCTCTCCTACAGCTGTTTCTCTCCTACAGCTGTGTCTAATGTTCTGCTATTTCTCTCCTACAGCTGTGTCTAATGTTCTGCTGTTTCTCTCCTACAGCTGTTTCTCTCCTACAGCTGTGTCTAATGTTCTGCTGTTTCTCTCCTACAGCTGTGTCTAATGTTCTGTTGTTTCTCTCCTACAGCTGTGTCTAATGTTCTGTTGTTTCTCTCCTACAGCTGTGTCTAATGTTCTGCTGTTTCTCTCCTACAGCTGTGTCTAATGTTCTGCTCTTTCTCTCCTACAGCTGTGTCTAATGTTCTGCTGTTTCTCTCCTACAGCTGTGTCTAATGTTCTGCTGTTTCTCTCCTACAGCTGTGTCTAATGTTCTGCTGTTTCTCTCCTACAGCTGTGTCTAATGTTCTGCTCTTTTCTCTCCTACAGCTGTGTCTAATGTTCTGCTGTTTCTCTCCTACAGCTGTGTCTAATGTTCTGCTGTTTCTCTCCTACAGCTGTTTCTCTCCTACAGCTGTTTCTCTCCTACAGCTGTGTCTAATGTTCTGCTATTTCTCTCCTACAGCTGTTTCTCTCCTACAGCTGTTTCTCTCCTACAGCTGTGTCTAATGTTCTGCTGTTTCTCTCCTACAGCTGTGTCTAATGTTCTGCAGTTTCTCTCCTACAGCTGTGTCTAATGTTCTGCTATTTCTCTCCTACAGCTGTGTCTAATGTTCTGCTGTTTCTCTCCTACAGCTGTGTCTAATGTTCTGCTGTTTCTCTCCTACAGCTGTTTCTCTCCTACAGCTGTTTCTCTCCTACAGCTGTGTCTAATGTTCTGCTCTTTCTCTCCTACAGCTGTGTCTAATGTTCTGCTCTTTCTCTCCTACAGCTGTGTCTAATGTTCTGCTGTTTCTCTCCTACAGCTGTGTCTAATGTTCTGCTCTTTCTCTCCTACAGCTGTGTCTAATGTTCTGCTGTTTCTCTCCTACAGCTGTGTCTAATGTTCTGCTGTTTCTCTCCTACAGCTGTGTCTAATGTTCTGCTGTTTCTCTCCTACAGCTGTGTCTAATGTTCTGCTGTTTCTCTCCTACAGCTGTGTCTAATGTTCTGCTGTTTCTCTCCTACAGCTGTTTCTCTCCTACAGCTGTGTCTAATGTTCTGCTGTTTCTCTCCTACAGCTGTGTCTAATGTTCTGCTGTTTCTCTCCTACAGCTGTGTCTAATGTTCTGCTGTTTCTCTCCTACAGCTGTGTCTAATGTTCTGCTATTTCTCTCCTACAGCTGTGTATGGTGTCTTTGAGCCTGTTTAGGACTCTGCTCTCTCTCAACTGTGAAGACCTCATGTTGCAGCTCGTTCTCAGGTAGATACTGTGTGTGTGTGTTGTGTTACTATACTACTGCTGCTGCTACTACTGAGAATGTAACAGTGTATTGTTGTCTTACTGCATATTTTTAAGATTCTACTTGTAATGAAAAACTACTATATAAATTAAATCTATTATTATTTTCATGACAGGTATCTGCTGCCCTGTACCCATGTGATGTTTAGTCAGAGGCGTGCCATCAGGGACACTGATCTCTATGGTAAATCAGCTGACAAGTTCCTGTCCCTGATCCCCGACTGCTGCCGTCTGAGCACAGCGCCCTCTGCTGAGCGGGAGGAAGAACCTGCCCTTTGGGGGAAAGGTAACTTGACTGACAGGCGACTAACCACGGTTTCTACTGAACAGTTCACTCATTCGAGCAGATGCTCTCATCCAGATTAACTTACAATGGACCCTTTTTCAATACACAAGACAAGCATAAGAAACGGTGTGTGTTTTAAACCATTGTGCTGTGTTAAAGATTTTGGACAGAGTTGAACTTCAATTTTAAGTTCTCCCACTTAAAAAGATGAGAGAGGCCTGTAGGAAGCTAGGAAAGACCAAGAAAAGGAAGCTAGGAAAGACCAAGAAAAGGAAGCTAGGAAAGGAAGGAAAGAGAGCTAGCCACACGGGACTCGTCGGAGGTCTGTAGCGCTGATGTGCCAACTTCTGTCTGTTGCGTCTGAATCGTTTGGGTTCTAAAACTAAGATGACCCCACTGTGGAAAGGGGAGACTCTCACAAACATGTCACGGGACTCGTCTGACGGTAACCCATACAAGTTAATGGAAGTAGTTTTGTGGCAAATAAGGGGTTAAAAACATATGTATTTGCTGATCTTATATTTCCTAGATATAGTGAAAGGGGGATACCTAGTCAGTTGTACATTTAACCCAACCAGAGGTGTGTGGGGGGATTTTTAACTTGTCAGCTCGGGGATTCGATCCAACAACCTCTCGTTTACTGGCCCAACGCTCTAACCACTAGGCTACCTGCCTATAGGACAGACACTTCAAAACCTTAGTCCAAAAAGAAATCACAAGGAATATATTATTTTTTTATCATTTATAAATGTGTTATTTAATGTGTTTCTATGGGCTATAGTGGTAAAGGCCAAATTCAATATATTATGAAATAATACAAAATAAAAGGTAACTATGGGAATATAAAAAATAAAAAAAATGTTTAAATGTTTGAATATTTTTTTATATTTTATTTGTAAGTTGCATTATGTTATACAACGCCTCTCTTGTTTGACTCACTACTTAGATTTATATATAAATGTTGTGAATATATATCCACATAAAGTAGAATCATGACTAATGTTCCTCCCTCTGTCTGTCTGTCTGTAGTCCTGAACAGCCCCAGCTCAGAGTCTCCAGTACACCACAAACCCAGCACTCCATCCCGCTTGGCCCTCTTCATGCGCCAGCAGAGCACTGGAGGAGGGCCCTGCACCCCCTCCCCCACCGAGACGGTCCCCTCGTCGCCCGGTGCCGGCCCCAACACCCCCCTGTCCCCAGATAGCCCCATGCACCCCGTCCCAGAGGTTCTGGACTGGGAGTCGGGGTACCTGGAGTACCTCAGGGACGCACGTAGGGGGGTAGAGCTGTGCTCCTGGGCCTGCCGGAACTGGTCAGCCCCCTACGACGGAGAGGACCCCTCACCCAACGCGGCCCCTCTACCGCCCCCGCCCCCCACCTCCAACCCCTCCCTGGCCATGTTCCCAGAGCACTTCTCCTTCCAGCAAAGTGGTAGTACCTCCCCCGGCCAGCAGAGGGCAGCGGTGGTGGCAGCGGCGCGGTCAGAGTGGAGCAGTACAGAGAGGGACAGTGGAGAGTGGGACGTCACCATCGGTGAGAACAGCTGTATCAGCCTCACACCCCGCACCAAGAAACGCAGCCTGCAGAGAGATGTCCACATCCCCAAACCTCTCCATCTCCCTCCTGATTCTGCCTCCCTCGCTGACCCCTCCGCTGTTCCCCACCTCCGCTCCGCCCCCACCAAGGGCGCTCAGCAGGCCATCATCAATGGGACGTTGTTGGGGGGGCAGGGGGACAGGTGTAGGGACAGCCAGGATGGAGGGATGGAGGTTAAGAAGGTGAAGAGGGAGTTGGGTGAGCAGCGGCACCCTGCTGGGGGGGACTCTAGTCAGAACGGGGAGGTGAGTGCCTGCCCTGCCCCTGTCCAGTCCTGCGGGTCCCTACAGGGCTTCTACAGTGAAGGGAATGGGAGTGGGGCTGCGGAAAGCTCCAGAGGTCTTCCACCACACAAACCGAGTCACACCCAGACTCTGTCTGCTTCACTGCTCTCAGAACCCCGTACCAACTCCTCCAACGATAGGATGACCCTCCGTGCTGCAGCATCCAGCCCTGGATCGGGACCTCCAGAGGCAATGCTCTTTAACCAGTCAGAAGCAGTGGAGAGACTGATCTCTGAGCTCCTGGATGGGGCTGGGCCTGAGGAGGGGGGGCAGCAGGGGCCTGGAGACTCCAACGGCCAGGGCATCAGCATCGAGGCCTTCACCCAGGAACTCCGGGAGCTGGAGGACAGGGTGAGGGAGAGGAGCAAGGGGGTGGGGCTGCTCAGACAGCTGGAGGAGACCACCAGAGACCCCCACTCAGGGGAACCACCGCCCCCCTCTCCCCTGGACGCTGACCTGATGGGGAGCGGGGTAGTGGCTGGAGTTGTGGGGGTGTTCAGGCCTCTAGGACAGACATCCACTCAGCCCTACACAGGTGAGAAAGACCACCAGGGAGCAGTAGGGTTTTTGTGTCTATTAGATGATGTTGTTTACTGTTGTATCTGCTGTTTACTTGCTTATGTGTGTTAAGATGTTAGTTCTTATGTTTTAAATTGGTGCTCGAGGGTTGGATGCTGCTCCATTTTTATTTAATTATTTTGATGTTTTCTTTTGGTTGCCTTCCTCTTTTGATGTTGGATGGCGTTGCACAGGAAATTAATGTACACTGTTGCTTCCTTTTGATATTTAGTCTTGTTTTGTTGCCTGTTTTTTTTCTTGTTGGATCTAGACTTCCATTAGTGTGCATGTACACCTTCCCTCCCTCCATTCTCTCTTCCTCGCTCCCCTCTCTCTTTGCCCCTCGCTCTCCTCTCTTTCCCCCTCTCCCTCGCTCTCCTCTCTTTCCCTCTCTCACTCGCTCTCCTCTCTCTTTCCCCCTCTCTCTTTCCCCCTCTCCCTCGCTCCCCCCTCTCCCCCTCTTTCTCCCCTCTCCCTCGCTCTCCTCTCTCTTTTCTCCCTCGCTCCCCTCTCTCTTCCCCCTCTCTTTCTCTCCTTTCTCCCTCGCTCCCCTCTCTCTTTTTCCCCCTCTTCCTCGCTCTCCTCTCTCTTTCCCCTCTCCCTCGCTCTCCTCCCTCGCTCTCCCCCTCTCGCTCTCCCCCCTTCTCTTTCCCTTTCTCCCTCGCTCCCTCCCTTTCTCCCTCTCTCCCCTCCCTTTCTCCCTCGTTTCTCCCCTCCCTTTCTCTCCTCGCTCCCCTCCCTTTCTCCCTCGCTCCTCCCCCTCTCTTTCTTTCCCCCTCTATCCCTCGCTCCCTCTCTCTTTCCCTCGCTCCCCTCTCTCTTTCCCTCGCTCCCTCTCTTTCTTCCCTCTCTTCCTCGCTCTCCCTCTCTCTTTCCCTCGTCTCTTCCCTCTATCTTCCCTCTCTCTTTCCCCCTCTTCCTCGCGCCCCTCTGTCTCCTTCCCTCTATCTTCCTTGCTCTCTGTCTCCTTCCCTCTATCTTCCTTGCTCTCTGTCTCCTTCCCTCTATCTTCCTTGCTCTCTGTCTCCTTCCCTCTATCTTCCTTGCTCTCTGTCTCCTTCCCTCTATCTTCCTTGCTCTCTGTCTCCTTCCCTCTATCTTCCTTGCTCTCTGTCTCCTTCCCTCTATCTTCCTTGCTCTCTGTCTCCTTCCCTCTATCTTCCTTGCTCTCTGTCTCCTTCCCTCTATCTTCCTTGCTCTCTGTCTCCTTCCCTCTATCTTCCTTGCTCTCTGTCTCCTTCCCTCTATCTTCCTTGCTCTCTGTCTCCTTCCCTCTATCTTCCTTGCTCTCTGTCTCCTTCCCTCTATCTTCCTTGCTCTCTGTCTCCTTCCCTCTATCTTCCTTGCTCTCTGTCTCCTTCCCTCTATCTTCCTTGCTCTCTGTCTCCTTCCCTCTATCTTCCTTGCTCTCTGTCTCCTTCCCTCTATCTTCCTTGCTCTCTGTCTCCTTCCCTCTATCTTCCTTGCTCTCTGTCTCCTTCCCTCTATCTTCCTTGCTCTCTGTCTCCTTCCCTCTATCTTCCTTGCTCTCTGTCTCCTTCCCTCTATCTTCCTGGCTCTTCTGTCTCCTTCCCTCTATCTTCCTGGCTCTCTGTTTCTCCCTCTATCTTCCTGGCTCTCTGTTTCTCCCCTCTATCTTCCTGGCTCTCTGTTTCTCCCCTCTATCTTCCTGGCTCTCTGTTTCTCCCCCAGGGAAATGAACTGTTGGCTAATTCTGCTGCAACGTATCACTTCTCACTTCTGAGACGTGTGTTTTGTTGTACATTTTTTCCCCCGTTTCAAATAAACAAAATATCTCTCTCTCGCGCCTCCCCTGCAGGTCCGTTCATGGTGGTTCTGTTTGCCAAGCTGGAGAACATGCTCCAGAACTCTTTGTATGTAAACATCCTGTTGACGGGGATTCTGGGCCAGCTTGCCTGCTACCCTCAACCCCTGCTCCGATCTTTCCTCCTCAACACCAACATGGTGTTCCAGCCCAGTGTCAAGTCTCTCATACAGGTAGGAAGACATCACTATGTTCCCTAACTCGAACCCAGTGTCAAGTCTCTCATACAGGTAGGAAGACATCACTATGTTCCCTAACTCGAACCCAGTGTCAAGTCTCTCATACAGGTAGGAAGACATCACTATGTTCCCTAACTCGAACCCAGTGTCAAGTCTCTCATACAGGTAGGAAGACATCACTATGTTCCCTAACTCGAACCCAGTGTCAAGTCTCTCATACAGGTGGTAGGAAGACATCACTATGTTCCCTAACTCGAACCCAGTGTCAAGTCTCTCATACAGGTGGTAGGAAGACATCACTATGTTCCCTAACTCGAACCCAGTGTCAAGTCTCTCATACAGGTGGTAGGAAGACATCACTATGTTCCCTAACTCGAACCCAGTGTCAAATCTCTTATACAGGTGTTAGGAAGACATCACTATGTTCCCTAACTCGAACCCAGTGTCAAGTCTCTCATACAGGTAGGAAGACATCACTATGTTCCCTAACTCGAACCCAGTGTCAAGTCTCTTATACAGGTGTTAGGAAGACATCACTATGTTCCCTAACTCGAACCCAGTGTCAAGTCTCTTATACAGGTAGGAAGACATCACTATGTTCCCTAACTCGAACCCAGTGTCAAGTCTCTTATACAGGTAGGAAGACATCACTATGTTCCCTAACTCGAACCCAGTGTCAAGTCTCTTATACAGGTGGTAGGAAGACATCACTATGTTCCCTAACTCGAACCCAGTGTCAAGTCTCTTATACAGGTGGTAGGAAGACATCACTATGTTCCCTAACTCGAACCCAGTGTCAAGTCTCTTATACAGGTGGTAGGAAGACATCACTATGTTCCCTAACTCGAACCCAGTGTCAAATCTCTTATACAGGTGGTAGGAAGACATCACTATGTTCCCTAACTCGAACCCAGTGTCAAGTCTCTTATACAGGTGGTAGGAAGACATCACTATGTTCCCTAACTCGAACCCAGTGTCAAGTCTCTTATACAGGTGGTAGGAAGACATCACTATGTTCCCTAACTCGAACCCAGTGTCAAATCTCTCATATGCTGCCCACACCGCTAGCGTCAAGTGCGCGAGCGTTGAAAAATAAATGTACAATCATTGTTATTCAAACATTGCACCCACACTGCTCGAGCTCGTCAACGAGCATCTCCATAGCCAGGTGCTTAAATAGAACTGGATTCTAAGTCCCGCCTCTCCCATCTCATTGGTTTGAGGTCCACACTCCAGTCCAGTTGGTGGTAATGCAGCATAAAGTTAGTTGCCAACTGCCATATAAAGTCCGAAGAAGAAGAAGCCTGAAGGAGGAGACATTACTAGAAACTACCTCGGTTTCCCCTTTTATCTGTGGATTAATTGTCAGGGTAGAGGATCTTGTGCATTTCAGCTGAAATATCAACCCAATGTTTATATCCCAGGACAAAATGAGCTGGCAACAGCAAGCTAGAGAAATGGACATGAATGTTCAATGCTTTTTGACCTGTCCCCCAAATTAATTTGTTTTGATATTTCAACATGCGTGTCCTGATCACGTCTGGTGTGGGGGGACAAAATCAACATGCGCATGATGGTGCACGTGAACGAGGGACTGGTCAGCATGTCATACTGATAGGAAGGATCACTATGTTCCCTAACCTTGCTTCCCTCCCCTACCTCCTCTCTCTCCCCTGCCTCCTCTCCTCTCTCTCCCCTGCCTCCTCTCCTCTCTCTCCCCTGCCTCCTCTCCTCCTGCCTCCTCTCTCTCCCCTGCCTCCTCTCCTCTCTCTCCCCTGCCTCCTCTCTCTCTCTCTCCCCTGCCTCCTCTCCTCTCTCTCCCCTGCCTCCTCTCCTCTCTCTCCCCTGCCCTCTCCTCTCCTCTCTCTCCCCTGCCTCCTCTCTCTCTCTCCCCCCTGCCTCCTCTCTCCCCTGCCTCTCTCCCCTGCCTCCTCTCTCTTCTCTCTCCC
Organism: Oncorhynchus tshawytscha; assembly: GCF_018296145.1. Classification (NCBI taxonomy): domain Eukaryota; kingdom Metazoa; phylum Chordata; class Actinopteri; order Salmoniformes; family Salmonidae; genus Oncorhynchus; species Oncorhynchus tshawytscha. Next base: position 47,466,132 of record NC_056454.1, read on the forward strand.
CTGCCTCCTCTCCTCCCCTGCCTCCTCTCTCCCCTGCCTCCTCTCTCTCCTCTCTCTCCTCCCCTGCCTCCTCTCTCTGCCTCTCTCTCCCCTGCCTCCTCTCTCTCTGCCTCTCTCTCTCCCCCCTCTCTTCTCTCTCCCCTGCCTCCTCTCTCTCCCCTGCCTCCTCTCTCTCCCCCCTGCCCCTCTCTCTCTCCTCTCTCTCCCCTGCCTCCTCTCTCTCCCCCCTCCCTCCTCCCCTCTTCTCTCTCCCCTGCCTCCTCTCTCTCCCCTGCCTCTCTCTCTTCTCTCTCCCCTGCCTCCCTCTCTCTCCCCTGCCTCCTCTCTCTTCTCCCTACCCCTCTCTCTTCTCTCTCCCCTGCCTCCTCTCTCTTCTCTGCCTCCTCTCTCTCCCCTGCCTCCTCTCTCTCCCCTGCCTCCTCTCTCTCCCCTGCCTCCTCTCTCTCCCCTGCCTCCTCTCTCTCTCCCCTGCCTCCTCTCTCTCCCCTGCCTCCTCTCTCTCCCCTGCCTCCTCTCTCTGCCTCTCTCTCCCCTGCCTCCTCTCTCCTCCTCTCTCTTCTCTCTCCCCTGCCTCTCTCTCCCCTGCCTCCTCTCTCTCCCCTGCCTCCTCTCTCTCCTCTCTCTCCCCTGCCTCCCTCTCTCCCCTGCCTCCTCCTCTCTCTTCTCTCTCCCCTGCCTCCTCTCTCCCCTGCCTCCTCTCTCTGCCTCTCTCTCCCCTGCCTCCCCTGCCTCTCTCTCCCCTGCCTCCTCTCTCTCCCCTGCCTCTTCTCTCTCCCCTGCCTCCTCTCTCTCCCCTGCCTCTTCTCTCTCCCCTGCCTCCTCTCTCTTCTCTCTTCCCTGCCTCCTCTCTCTCCCCTGCCTCCTCTCTCTCCCCTGCCTCCTCTCTCTTCTCTCTTCCCTGCCTCCTCTCTCTCTCCCCTGCCTCCTCTCTCTCCCCTGCCTCCTCTCTCTTCTCTCTCCCCTGCCTCCTCTCTCTCCCCTGCCTCTCTCTCTCCCCTGCCTCCTCTCTCTCCCCTGCCTCCTCTCTCTCCCCTGCCTCCTCTCTCTCCCCTGCCTCTCTCTCCCCTGCTCTCTCTCCCCTCTCTCTCCCCTGCCTCCTCTCTCTGCCTCCTCTCCTTCTCTCTCTCCCCTGCCTCCTCTCTCTCCCCTGCCTCCTCTCTCTTCTCTCTCTCCCCTGCCTCCTCTCTCTCCCCTGCCTCCTCTCTCTTCTCTCTCCCCTGCCTCCCTCTCTCTGCCTCTCTCTCCCCCCCTCCTCTCTCTTCTCTCTCCCCTGCCTCCTCTCTCTCCCCTGCCTCCTCCTCTCCCCTCTCCTCTCTCTCCCCTGCCTCCTCTCTCTCCCCTGCCTCCTCTCTCTCCCCTGCCTCCTCTCTCTCCCCTGCCTCCTCTCTCTCCCTCAGGTCCTGGGCTCAGTGAAGAGCCGCATCGAGACGTTTGCAGCGTCCCATGAGGATTTCCCTGCCATGCTGAAGAAAGCCCAGCGCTACCTGGCTGCCAGGGGCAAGGTGGACTGGGCGGACTCACCCATGGGGATGCCCACACTGCGACGCTCTGATGCTCTGGGTGAGTGAGAGGGCCACGGACACATGCAGACACACACACACAGTGTATAGTAGCCCATGGGAGTGCTAGAGAGAATGAATAATGCAGACAGGCTGTGATTGGGGGAAATTGGGTCTGTTCATCTGTTCTGTTCACAGGGTTACTGGATAGGGTAGGGAGCAGATGAGATTATTACATTTTATCAAGACACACATCTCCTCACTAGGGTGAATCAGGCTCAAACGGTCTGTTTTCTGGCCACATATACAAAACAGTTAAAGGCAGCCGAGTGGTGGTCTAAGACACTGCATCTCGGCGATAGAGGCGTCACTACAGACACCCTGGTTCAAATCCAGGCTGTATCACAACCGGCTGTGATTGGGAGTCCAATAGTCCCAGCGTCATTCGGGTTTGCCCGGGGTAGGCCGTCATTGTAATTAAGAGTTTGTTCTTAACTGACTTGCCTAGTTTAAATAAAGGTAAAAATGCAAATTGTGAAACCATGTCTATATCTGCATCTGTCAGATGGTCAGATCCTTTCTGTATTGTCAGTCTCCCTGTCCTATCCTGTCTGTCTGTTGCATCAGTCTACCTGTGCTATCCTTTCTGTATTGTCAGTCTACTTAATTTTACCTTTATTTACCTAGGTAAGTCAGTTAAGAACAAATTCTCATTTTCAATGACGGCCTGGGAACAGTGGGTTAACTGCCTTGTTCAGGGGCAGAACGACAGATTTGTACCTTGTCAGCTCGGGGTTTTGAACTTGCAACCTTTCAATTACTAGTCCAACAGCTCTAACCACTAGGCTACCCTGCCGCCCCAGCCATCCTCGAAGCATCGTTACCCATCGCTCCACAAAAGCCGCAGGCCTTGCAGAGCAAGGGGAACAACTACTCCAAGTCTCAGAGCGAGTGCCGTCACCGATTGAAACGCTATTAGCGCGCACCCCGCTAACTAGCTAGTCATTTCACATCGGTTACACCAGCCTATTCTCGGGAGTTGATAGGCTTGAAGTCATAAACATCTCAATGCTTGAAGCACCACGAAGAGCTGCTGGCAAACGCACGAAAGCGCTGTTTGAAATAATGCTGCCTACCACCGCTCAGTCAGACTGCTCTATCAAATATCAAATCATAGACTTAATTATAACATAATAACACACAGAAATACGAGTCTTCGGTCATTAATATGGTCAAATCTGGAAACTATCATTTCGAAAACAGAACGTTTATTCTTTCAGTGAAATAAGGAACCGTTCTGTATTTTATCTAACGGGTGGCATCCCTAAGTCTAACTAGGCAAGTCAGTTAAGAACACATTCTTATTTTCAATGACGGTCTAGGAACAGTGGGTTAACTGGTCTAGGAACAGTGGGTTAACTGGTCTAGGAACAGTGGGTTAGCTGGTCTAGGAACAGTGGGTTAACTGGTCCAGGAACAGTGGGTTAACTGGTCCAGGAACAGTGGGTTAACTGGTCCAGGAACAGTGGGTTAACTGGTCTAGGAACAGTGGGTTAACTGGTCTAGGAACAGTGGGTTAACTGGTCTAGGAACAGTGGGTTAACTGGTCTAGGAACAGTGGGTTAACTGGTCTAGGAACAGTGGGTTAACTGGTCTAGGAACAGTGGGTTAACTGCCTTGTTCAGGGGCAGAACAGCAGATTTTCACCTTGTCAGCTCAGGGATTCGTTTTTGCAACCTTCCGGTTACTAGTCCAACGCTCTAACCACCTGCCTTACATTGCACTCCACGAGGAGCCTGCGTGGCAGGCTGACTACCTGTTACGCGACGGCACCACGAGGAGACTGCATGGCAGGCTGACTACCTGTTACGCGACGGCAGCAAGAAGCCAAGATAAGTTTAATGCTAGCTAGCAACTTATCTTATGAAAAACAATCAATCTTAACATAATCACTAGTTAACTACACATCGTTGATGATATTACTAGTTTATCTAGCGTGTCCTGTGTTGCATATAATCGATGTGGTGCCTGTTAATTTCTCATTGAATCACAGCCTACTTTGCCAAACGGGTGATGAATTAGCACTGTCGTTGCACCAATGTGTACCTAACCATAAACATCAATGCCTTTCTTTAAAATCAATACACAAGTATATACTTTTGAACCTGCATATTTAGTTAATATTGCCTGCTAACATGAATGTTTTATAACTAGGGAAATTGTGTCACTTCTCTTGCGTTCCGTGCAAGCAGTCAGGGTATATGCAGCAGTTTGGGCCGCCTGGCTCGTTGCGAATGTGTGAAGTCCATTTATTCCTAACAAAGACAAACAAATGTAATTCATTCACCAGAATTGTACATAATTATGACATAACATTGAAGGTTGTACAATGTAACAGGAATATTTAAATAAAGGTGTAAAGAAATCGGTGTCCAAAAATTCAGAATGTTTCAAACTTGAAATCGGCCTTAATTAATCGATCATTCCGATTAATCGGTTGACCTCTAGTCTGTGTGTGTGTGTCAGTATACCTGTTCTATCCTGTCTGTCAGTTGCCCTGTCCTATCATGTGTCTTTTGTCAGGGTACCTGTCCTATCCTGTATGTTGTCAGTCTACCTGTCCTGTCTGTCTGTTTTGTCAGTCTACCTGTCCTGTCTGTCTGTTTTGTCAGTCTACCTGTCCTCTGTCTGTCTGTTTTGTCAGTCTACCTGTCCTCTGTCTGTCTGTTTTGTCAGTCTACCTGTCCTGTCTGTCTGTTTTGTCAGTCTACCTGTCCTGTCTGTCTGTTGTCAGTCTACCTGTCTGTCTGTTGTCAGTATACCTGTCTGTCTGTTGTCAGTATACCTGTCTGTCTGTTGTCAGTCTACCTGTCTGTCTGTTGTCAGTCTACCTGTCTGTCTGTTGTCAGTATACCTGTCTGTCTGTTGTCAGTATACCTGTCCTGTCTGTCTGTTGTGTCAGTCTACCTGTCCTATCTCTGTTGTGTCAGTCTACCTGTCCTGTCTCTGTTGTGTCAGTCTACCTGTCCTGTCTCTGTTGTGTCAGTCTACCTGTCCTGTCTCTGTTGTGTCAGTCTACCTGTCCTGTCTGTCTGTTGTGTTAGTCTACCTGTCCTGTCTCTGTTGTGTCAGTCTACCTGTCCTGTCTCTGTTGTGTCAGTCTACCTGTCCTGTCTCTGTTGTGTCAGTCTACCTGTCCTGTCTCTGTTGTGTTAGTCTACCTGTCCTGTCTGTCTGTTGTGTTAGTCTACCTGTCCTGTCTCTGTTGTGTCAGTCTACCTGTCCTGTCTCTGTTGTGTCAGTCTACCTGTCCTGTCTGTCTGTTGTGTTAGTCTACCTGTCCTGTCTCTGTTGTGTCAGTCTACCTGTCCTGTCTCTGTTGTGTCAGTCTACCTGTCCTGTCTGTCTGTTGTGTTAGTCTACCTGTCCTATCCTAATCACATGCTGTGTCTATCTCTCTTCCAGTGAAGAGCCGGAAACCCTCACTAGGCGACCTGATCCTTCGCCACACCAACAGCCCCACGCGGGCACGCCACGCCGCCCAGCTCGCCCTGGCCCACGTACGAGACGGTGGCCAATCGCTGCACAGTGCCCTGTTCCGGGGCGGGTCAGGGGCGTCGGGGCTGGAGAAGCAGGCAGAGGCTCTGAGGGTGAAGAACGCCGTCTACTGCGCCGTCATCTTCTCCGAGTTCCTCAAGGAGCTGGCCGCTCTGGCCCAGGAGCACGCTGTCTCCATGCCCTTCCTCCAGAGCCACGACACTGAGGAGTGATGCTGTCTGTCTCCACACCCTTCCTCCAGAGACACGACACTGAGGAGTGACACTGAAGGTTGCAACCCGATTTCAACCCTCCTCCCAGAAGATTGAGAAGCATTGGATTGGTTGTAAGCGTTGTCTAGAGGGAGTTCCTTTCCACCGTTGTTAAATCTAGTGTACGTGACGTCTGGGCCTGTATCCACAAAGCGTCTAAAAGACAGACAGACAGACAGGATAGGGCAGGTAGACTGACACAGACAGGATAGGGCAGGTAGACTGACACAGACAGACAGAGACAGACAAGATAGGACAGGTAGACTGACACGTGAGACAGTGGTTAGGATAGGACAGGTAGACTGACACGTGAGACAGTGGTTAGGATAGGACAGGTAGACTGACACGTGAGACAGTGGTTAGGATAGGACAGGTAGACTGACACGTGAGACAGTGGTTAGGATAGGACAGGTAGACTGACACGTGAGACAGTGGTTAGGATAGGACAGGTAGACTGACACGTGAGACAGTGGTTAGGATAGGACAGGTAGACTGACACGTGAGACAGTGGTTAGGATAGGACAGGTAGACTGACACGTGAGACAGTGGTTAGGATAGGACAGGTAGACTGACGGGGAACTGGCATCAGTTTAGAATTTTACATCATAACGAATAAGATTGTATGAACAGATCCTAGATCCGGACTCCTTCTCTAGGACACTGACCATATATGGACAGATCCTAGATCGGCACTCCTTCTCTAGGACACTGTGACCATATATGGACACATCCTAGATCGGCACTCCTTCTCTAGGACACTGTGACCTTATATGGACAGATCCTAGATCGGCACTCCTTCTCTAGGACACTGTGACCATATATGGACACATCCTAGATCGGCACTCCTTCTCTAGGACACTGTGACTATATATGGACAGATCCTTTACTCCCTTCCACCTGCAGGGGGCAAAGTGGAGCACTGATGGGGCTGAGAGCTACAGTGAAGAGACGAGGGGGAGGGGGACAGTTCATTCAGGCAATGTGAAATCAAGAATGGAAATGGAAATGGAATATATATATATATATACACACACACACACTAAATGTGAATAGATCTGTAGATCTTGGAGAGTGGTCTGCAGTGTACATACCATAGCAGGGTGGTAGTGTAGCACTGCACCACATGTGTACATGGTGCTGAGTCAGCTCTTTCCACTCTCCCCTCTAGTGAATGATGCTGAGTCAGCTCTTTCCACTCTCCCCTCTAGTGAATGATGCTGAGTCAGCTCTTTCCACTCTCCCCTCTAGTGAATGATGCTGAGTCAGCTCTTTCCACTCTCCCCTCTAGTGAATGATGCTGAGTCAGCTCTTTCCACTCTCCCCTCTAGTGAATGATGCTCTTCAGACGTACTGTGTACTGGAAAACAAAAGTGGATTTTGATATTTGTATTTATAACCTCTCTCCATGTTTTATCATCATTTTAGATTTAATTTATATATATTTTTTAAATAAATGAAACATTTTTCGACCTATCAATGCCATGTGGGAGCAAAATATGCGTGTTTGCCGTGCATTCTATGGTCATGCACCCGGTGTTGCCAGTCTATTTGGTCAAATTTGGTCATGCACCCGGTGTTGCCAGTCTATTTGGTCATGCACAAGGTGTTGCCAGTCTATTTGGTCAGCACCTATCAATGCCGGTGTTGCCAGTCATTTGGTCATGCACCCGGTGTTGCCAGTCTATTTGGTCATGCACCCGGTGTTGCCAGTCTATTTGGTCATGCACCCGGTGTTGCCAGTCTATTTGGTCATGCACCGGTGTTGCCAGTCTATTTGGTCATGCACCCGGTGTTGCCAGTCTATTTGGTCATGCACCCGGTGTTGCCAGTCTATTTGGTCATGCACCCGGTGTTGCCAGTCTATTTGGTCATGCACCCGGTGTTGCCAGTCTATTTGGTCATGCACAAGGTGTTGCCAGTCTATTTGGTCATGCACAAGGTGTTGCCAGTCTATTTGGTCATGCACCCGGTGTTGCCAGTCTATTTGGTCATGCACAAGGTGTTGCCAGTCTATTTGGTCATGCACAAGGTGTTGCCAGTCTATTTGGTCATGCACAAGGTGTTGCCAGTCTATTTGGTCATGCACAAGGTGTTGCCAGTCTATTTGGTCATGCACAAGGTGTTGCCATCGGAAAGGCTGTGTTTCTGTTCTGTTGTATAAAAAACACTGCAGTGCTTTAGGCCTGGCTAACTCATTGATCCTGCTTTGTAGTGTCTACCCCTCTGGTTGCTTGTCAAAGTTAGCTGGCTAACTCATTGATCATGCTTTGTAGAGTCTACCCCTCTGGTTGCTTGTCAAAGTTAGCTGGCTAACTCATTGATCATGCTTTGTAGAGTCTACCCCTCTGGTTGCTTGTCAAAGTTAGCTGGCTAACTCATTGATCCTGCTTTGTAGAGTCTACCCCTCTGGTTGCTTGTCAAAGTTAGCTGGCTAACTCATTCATCCTGCTTTGTAGAGTCTACCTCTCTGGTTGCTTGTCAAAGTTAGCTGGCTAACTCATTGATCATGCTTTGTAGTGTCTACCCCTCTGGTTGCTTGTCAAAGTTAGCTGGCTAACTCATTCATCCTGCTTTGTAGAGTCTACCCCTCTGGTTTCTTGTCAAAGTTAGCTGGCTAACTCATTGATCATGCTTTGTAGAGTCTACCCCTCTGGTTGCTTGTCAAAGTTAGCTGGCTAACTCATTGATCATGCTTTGTAGAGTCTACCCCTCTGGTTGCTTGTCAAAGTTAGCTGGCTAACTCATTGATCCTGCTTTGTAGAGTCTACCCCTCTCGTTGCTTGTCAAAGTTAGCTGGCTAAATCATTGATCCTGCTTTGTAGAGTCTACCCCTCTGGTTGCTTGTCAAAGTTAGCTGGCTAACTCATTGATCCTGCTTTGTAGAGTCTACCCCTCTGGTTGCTTGTCAAAGTTAGCTGGCTAACTCATTGATCCTGCTTTGTAGAGTCTACCCCTCTGGTTGCTTGTCAAAGTTAGCTGGCTAACTCATTGATCCTGCTTTGTAGAGTCTACCTCTCTGATGGTTCAGTGTGGGACGGAGGATGGGAAGTTTCATCGGTAGTCTGAGACTGGGAGAAAACCTCGTGCTCGTTGCTTTCAACCTCTCTTCTCTCGTGCTGGTTTTCCTCTGGAGATATTGGTTCCTCTAAAAGCTTTACATTTGTTTTAATGTGACTACATTTATCACATTTAGTTTCCTGTTTGCAATTAACCGAATTGACGATCCGTCCATCAAATCTGTTGTTGTGTGAAATAGGCTACACAGTTTTGTTTTGGGCTCTCGAAACCCTGGGAGAATAGGGTCCCAGTCCAAAGGGCCATTATCAGTTTACGCTGACTATCTATACTGAAAGGCATTCTTCCTGTTGGGGGAAAGATACTTCAAGGAAAAGATACTGTAGATCTATCACCTAGGCTAGGAACATGGAATCCAAAGAACATTCACCCCAACTGTTCTATAATGGAACATAGAACTGTCATAATAACCTAGTCTGAGTACCAGTCTCTTAGCTAACATTCTACTCCTTGCCATTACCATATTTGGCACATGACAACATGTACGTGACAATTAATATGTTGATTTGATTTGTGTATAGGGAGTGGATTCTCTAGAGGCTGGTACTCAGGCTAATGATAACCTTGGAACTAGCCTAACTAAGAGACTGGTACCCAGGCTAATGAAAGGCTAGTTCCAAGGTTAACTAAGAGACTGGTACCCAGGCTAATGATAACCTTGGACCTAGCCTAACTAAGAGACTGGTACCCAGGCTAATGATGACCTTGGACCTAGCCTAACTAAGAGACTGGTACCCAGGCTAATGATGACCTTGGACCTACCCTAACTAAGAGACTGTTACCCAGGCTAATGATGACCTTGGACCTAGCCTAACTAAGAGACTGGTACCCAGGCTAATGATAACCTTGGACCTAGCCTAACTAAGAGACTACCCAAGAGACTGGTACCCAGGCTAATGATAACTGGACCTAGCCTAACTAAGAGACTGGTACCCAGGCTAATGATAACCTTGGACCTAGCCTAACTAAGAGACTGGTACCCAGGCTAATGATAACCTTGGACCTAGCCTAACTAAGAGACTGGTACCCAGGCTAATGATAACCTTGGACCTAGCCTAACTAAGAGACTGGTACCCAGGCTACCTACTAACTAAGAGACTGGTACCCAGGCTAATGATAACCTTGGACTAGCCTAACTAAGAGACTGGTACCCAGGCTAATGATAACCTTGGACCTAGCCTAACTAAGAGACTGGTACCCAGGCTAATGATAACCTTGGACCTAGCCTAACTAAGAGACTGGTACCCAGGCTAATGATAACCTTGGAACTAGCCTAACTAAGAGACTGGTACCCAGGCTAATGATAACCTTGGACCTAGCCTAACTAAGAGACTGGTACCCAGGCTAATGATAACCTTGGACCTAGCCTAACTAAGAGACTGGTACCCAGGCTAATGATAACCTTGGACCTAGCCTAACTAAGCATGATGCAGTCTTAAACGGTAATACTTAACCTTACATAGGTAATATACATATCTAAAAGGTGTCATTCTTGTCTCTTGAGGTACCAAGTAAAGATGGCACCTTTTTTTCTTCTCTCTGGGAAACTAGTCTGTAGAAACTTTAACCATGTCAGTGTTTCCGTGCATCTAATATTGATTTGTATGCGTTGTGTTGAGAAGCTAGCCCACACGGTGTTTGAGGCTTTGCCAAGACACTTTAATTACTTTCATTTCCGTTTGTATTTTTTTATCTAAGGTTTGAGGTTGTTTTTAAGTGTGTGTGTCAGTGTGTGTATGTGAAAGTCCATCTCTAACCCTGCCTCTATATTGTCAGTATCTTGGCTCAACATTCTCTCTGCTCTGTCAGTGAAACAACTGTTTTTGCCAGTTTTTTTCCCCCCAGAACATCTGTCAGAATTTAAAATGGATATGCAGGAAACTCTGGTCGACAGGTACGACTCTTGACTTTGACGTTTGATGAAAGCCATGGCTACAATGGTTCCCTTAATATCCTGTGCTGTTACTCTTATTCTGGACATGTATAACTCTCAAGAATTGAATCTCCAGAATTGACGATATTCCCCAAGTTTCTCGAACAGCTACATCCAGATGTTTGAAGAGGGGAAAAAAAGAATATACAGTAATTCAATAAAAATATGAACAATAAAATCTGTATGAGAAGTCGCTAGTTCCACAAGTAGGTTCTGGGTAATCTTGTGCTAGACTGAGAATCCAGCTGTTTCTGTGTTGAAGAGGGAGGGAGTAAACTACCGCAGTGTTTTCCAAAACACCATCCGTCCCTCCAGCTGTCCATCCAAACCCTCTCATTCTGTCTGTTTCGTTCACCTCCAATGTGTCCCTTTTCATTCGGTTTTATTGTCTCAATACGTTGTGCAAGAAAAAAAGGATTTTACAGTCGGTAAATCCCCCTCCCCTTGAGGTCACAAACTGTACCCTGGCAATGACCAAATGATTATCTCTTATTAACCGTTATCTATTTCATTTTGATCAGACATCAAATCAGTCACTCGAAGTCTGTTTTTTTTTAACTTGTATGAATATTTTTCTTGTGAAATAATTGCTTGTTAAAGGTTGTGTGAGTTAGATGCACTGTTCTTTATTAGACAGTTCACTGTTCTCTTGAAGCAACCCCCATCCACAAGAACGCAAACCTACAATAAGTAATTCTACGTTATGCATGCAACAAACCCTAAACTAACTCAGTTGAGTTAAATACATCTGGGTTTCAGGGTGGCTACAGCCAGTAGCTGGATCAGGTGTTGTCACCATGTTAGCATTTTCCTTTTTATTGTAAATTGTTAAGAAATTCAAGCAACTATTTCAATTGTGTTGATTGGTGATTTGTGAGCCTGTTCAGCTCTTTCCAGGTTTTGTGTGTGTGTGTGTGTGTGTGTGTGTGTGTGTGTGTGTGTGTGTGTGGCAGCAGTAGTCTTCCTCAGTCATGCACCTCTCTCCCTCATACAGCCATCTCTCTGAAACTGCCAGTCAGCCACTCCACATAATGCCATGCAGATCCTCTGATGTCACTTCCCGACTTCCTATTATATTTACTGCTTATCATCATTCAAACTATGTTTGGAGAGAATGTAGTTACTGTTCCAAATGACAAGATACCACAAGAGAGCTGAACAACTCACTGTGATTATCTAGTCAATGAGCTGACGAGGATGGATTTATGGTTCTCATTAGTATTGTGTGTGTGTCATTTTTTTTAAAGATTTAAGTTTCAAACGATTTTTGATTTAAATGTAGATTTCTGGAAATTGTCTGTCAGCTGTTCTCTCTCTCACTTTTTTTTGTTTGTTCCTGTATTGTGAAACGACAGATAGATCTCTCCTGGAATCTATGCAAATATGTTCTGGTGTCCTAACGCCAAGGCTGAAACGGGAGACGGACTGAGTTAACCTGTAAATAATGTATAAACCAATGGGTCTTTAGAAATACAGGGGCATATGAATTAATCAAGAGGACTGAATGAAACACATGCGAAATGAATGTCTGAAATATTTTTATATAATTTAAGAGAGAAGAAAAACATGAAACAAAAGCAAAAAAAAAAAAAAACTTTGTGGGGAAAAATCTGGAAGAAACAGAAAATAAAGGGAAGGTTTTTATTCATTTATAAATGTTTTACCTGGCCATATGAATTGTGTCATGATGTTTCTTTATTTAGGCTTTTCTCTCCTGTGTCAATTAAGCTTCTGACACACCACACAGAACAGTTGATATACAGATCAGCTTCCCACTTAGAGATGAGCTTGCTCTGTCTTTCACCTGTTATTCTCCTTTTTAATCATTCACACTGTGTGTGTGTGTGTGTGTGTGTGTACTCTATTTCACAGCAGAACATTCTACAGATATTTATTAACGGACTCAAACTCTTGTTTATTAGCCTAGCTCCAAGCGCTGGGGTGATTGAGTGAGTGAATCTCATGCATGTCTAGAACATTCACCACTGTCAGTGTGTTGGTTGATCTAGAACATTCACCACTGTCAGTGTGTTGGTTGATCTAGAACATTCACCACTGTCAGTGTGTTGATTGATCTAGAACATTCACCACTGTCAGTGTGTTGATTGATCTAGAACATTCACCACTGTCAGTGTGTTGATTGATCTAGAACATTCACCACTGTCAGTGTGTTGGTTGATCTAGAACATTCACCACTGTCAGTGTGTTGGTTGATCTAGAACATTCACCACTGTCAGTGTGTTGGTTGATCTAGAACATTCACCACTGTCAGTGTGTTGGTTGATCTAGAACATTCACCACTGTCAGTGTGTTGGTTGATCTAGAACATTCACCACTGTCAGTGTGTTGGTTGATCTAGAACATTCACCACTGTCAGTGTGTTGGTTGATCTAGAACATTCACCACTGTCAGTGTGTTGGTTGATCTAGAACATTCACCACTGTCAGTGTGTTGGTTGATCTAGAACATTCACCACTGTCAGTGTGTTGGTTGATCTAGAACATTCACCACTGTCAGTGTGTTGGTTGATCTAGAACATTCACCACTGTCAGTGTGTTGGTTGATCTAGAACATTCACCAATGTCAGTGTGTTGGTTGATCTAGAACATTCACCACTGTCAGTGTGTTGGTTGATCTAGAACATTCACCACTGTCAGTGTGTGGGTTGATCTAGAACATTCACCACTGTCAGTGTGTGGGTTGATCGAGAACATTCACCACTGTCAGTGTGTTGGTTGTCCACCTGTTTCAATTGGAACTGTCCGACGTAGCCCGCTACCAAGGACTGTGGGCTTTCCTTCTCCATGGCTGACGAGAGTAAGACATTTAAGTGTGTTAACCTTCGCAAGGCTGCCGGCCCAGACGGCATCCCTAGCCACGTCCTCAGAGCATGCGCAGACCAGCTGGCTGGAATGTTTACGGACATATTCGATCTCTTCCCTATCTGCTGTCCCCACACACTTCAAGATGATCACCATTGTTCCTGAGCTAAACATAATTGACTGTCACCCCGTAGCACTCACTTCTGTTGTCTTGAAGTGTTTTGAGAGGCTAGTTAAGGATCATATCATCTCCACCTTACCCGACACCCTAGACCCACTTCAATTTGCTTACTGACCCAATAGATCCACAGACAATGCAATCGCCATCACACTGCACATTGTTCTATCCCATTATTCATTGACAATAGCTCAGCATTCAACACCATAGTACCCTCCAAGCTCATCATTAAGCTGGAGGCCCTGAGTCTGAACCCTGTCCTGTACAACTGGGTCCTGGACTTCCTGATAGGCTGCCCCCAGGTGATGAAGGTAGGAAACATCACCTCTGCTGATCTTCAACACAGGGACCCCACAAGGGTGTGTGCTCATCCCCCTCCTGTACTCCCTGTTCAACAATGACCGTGTGGCCATGCACGCCTCCATCTCAATCATCAATCATCTTTTACAGATGCACAATTGAGAGCATTCTGTCGGGCTGTATCATTGCCTGGTACGGCAACTAAACCACCCGCAACCGCAGGGCTCTCCAGAGGGTGGTGCGGTCTGCCCAACGCATCACTGGGGGCAGACAACCTGCACTCCAGGACACCTACAGTACCCACTGGAAGGCCAAAAGATCAGCAAGGACATCAACCGCCACAGCCTGTTCACCCCGCTATCATCCAGAAGGCGAGGTCAGTACAGGTGCATCAAAGCTGGGACAAGAGACTGAAAAACAGCTTCTGTCTCAATGCCATAAGACTGTCAAATAGCCATCAATAGCCAGCTTCCACCTGGTTTTGCAACCCTGCAACTTATAAACAGTTGAAGTCGGAAGCTTACATACACTTAGGTAGTCATTGAAACTAGTTTTCCAACCACTCCACAAATGTATTGTTAACAAACTATAGTTTTGGCAAGTCGGTTAGGACATCTACTTTGTGCATTACACAAGTCATTTTTCAAAAATATTTTTTACAGATTATTTAACTTCTAATTCACTGTATCACAATTTCAGTGGGTCAGAAGTTTACATACACTTAAGTTGAGTGTGCCTTTATAAACAGCTTGGAAAATTACAGAAAATTATGTCATGGCTTTAGATGCTTCTGATAGGCTAAATGAGTCAATTGGAGGTGTACCTGTGGATGTATTTCACGACCTACCTTCAAATTTAGTGCGTCTTTGCTTGACATCGTGGGAAAATCAAAAGAAATTAGCCAAGACCTCAGAAAAACAAGTGTAGACCTCCACGAGTCTGGTTCATGCTTGAGAGCAATTTCCAAACACCTGAAGGTACCATGTTCATCTGTACAAACAATAGTACGCAAGTATAAACACCATGGGACCACGCGCTTTGGTGCGAAAAGTGCAAATCAATCCCAGAACAGCAAAGGACCTTGTGAAGATGCTGGAGGATACAGGTACAAAAGTATCTATATCCACAGTAAAACGAGTCCTATATCGACATAAACTGAAAAGCCGCTCAGCAAGGAAGAAGCCACTGCTCTAAAACCACCATTCGGTTTGCAACTGCGTATGGGGACAAGGATTGTACTTTTTGGAGAAATGTCCTCTGATCTGATGAAACAAAAACAGAACTGTTTGGCCATAATGACCATCGTTATGTTTGGAGGAAAAAGGGGGAGGCTTGCAAGCTGAAGAACACCATCCCAACCGTGAAGCATGGGGGTGGCAACATCATGTTGTGGGGTTGCTTTGCTGCAGGAGGGACTGATGCACTTCACAAAATAGATGGCATCTTGAGGATGGAAAAGTATGGATATATTGAAGCAACATCTCAAGACATCAGTCAGGAAGTTAAAGCTTGGTCGCAAATGGGTCTTCCAAATGGACAATGACCCCAAGCATACTTCCAAAGTTGTGGCAAAGTGGCTTAAGGACAAAAAAGTTAAGGTATTGGAGTGGCCATCACAAAGCCCCGTCCTCAACCCTATAGAACATTTTTGGACAGAACTGAAAAAGTGTATGCGAGCAAGGAGGCCTACAAACCTGACTCAGTTACACCAGCTAAGGCCAGGGGAATGGGCCAAAATTCACCCAAATTATTTTGGGAAGCTTGTGGAAGGCTACCTGAAACGTTTGACCCAAGATAAACAATTTCAAGGCAATGCTACCAAATACTAATTGAGTGTATGTAAACTTCTGATCCACTGGGAATGTGATGAAAGAAATTAAAGCTGAAATGAATCATTCTCTACTATTATTCTGGCATTTCACATTCTTAAAATAAAGTGGTGTATTTAACTGACCTAAGACAGGGAATTTTTACTAGGATTAAATGTCAGGAATTGTGAAAAACTGAGTTTTTAAATGTATTTGGCTAAGGTGTATGTAAACTTCAGACTTCAACTGTATATGGAATCACTAGTCCCTTTTAATAATGTTTACATACTGCTTTACTTATCTCACAGTAGAATAGAATACAGTATATACATATATTTTAGTCAATGCCACTCTGACATTGAGCAATCTAATATTTATGTATTTCTTAATTCCATTATTTTACCTTTTAGATTTGTGTGTATTGTTATGAATGGGGCGGCAGTGGTAGTCTAGTGGTTAGAGCGTTGGACTAGTGACCGGAAGGTTGCAAGTTCAAATCCCCGAGCTGACAAGGTACAAATCTGTCATTCTGCCCCTGAACAGGCAGTTAACCCACTGTCATTGAAAATAAGAATTTGTTCTTAACTGACCTGCCTAGTTAAATAAAGGTTAAAAAAACAACTGTTGGGGGTTACACCAATGCCATGATTGCAGTATATATGCGATAACCGTTTGTATGCTTGCAATGTGCAAATGATGGAAAAACACTGGGTAAATGGAGATGTACTGCTTTAGTTCTCAGGCTGAGAACTGCCTGCACCTGCTGGTAGACACCCAGCCTCAAGGCCGAGATTAGTAGAGCTGAGAAACCACAGTCAAGACATGTTTTTCCCATCTTAGATACTTTGTATCTAATCCCATGCAACAATCTTAAAATATGATTGACGGTAGGTTGTCCACATCAACTAGTATAAAGAGCGTTGTCTCCTGTTTCACAACACAGATCTTTACTATAGACTACTGTGCAATTCTGAATGTGAATCTCTGTCTGCAATTGCATTTTATTACTAAAGAGTTTTATACCAAGGTTCCTGTGTCATCTATCTGGAAGACTGATTGTTGAAGGAAACTTACATCACCCCATGCAAAGGACCAGCCAACACTAGGAACAAAAGTATTTCACTACACCCGCAATAACATCTGATAAATATATGTATCTATTTGACCAATAACATCTGAACCCGCAATAACATCTGATAAATATATGTATCTATTTGACCAATAACATTTGATTTGATTTGGTGTGGCGGTAATACGGTCATCATAACAGTCCTAATCCGGACAGACTGTTTAGTACTGATCATCCTGACAGAGACTGTCTAGTACTGATCAGCCTGACAGACTGTCTAGTACTGATCATCCTGACAGACTGTCTAGTACTGATCATCCTGATAGACAGACTGTCTAGTACTGATCATCCTGACAGAGAGACTGTCTAGTACTGATCAGCCTGACAGAGAGACTGTCTAGTACTGATCAGCCTGACAGAGAGACTGTCAGTAGATCACTGACAGACAGACTGTCTAGTACTGATCAGCCTGACAGACAGACTGTCTAGTACTGATCAGCCTGACAGACTGTCTAGTACTGAT
Source organism: Oncorhynchus tshawytscha (assembly GCF_018296145.1). Taxonomy (NCBI): domain Eukaryota; kingdom Metazoa; phylum Chordata; class Actinopteri; order Salmoniformes; family Salmonidae; genus Oncorhynchus; species Oncorhynchus tshawytscha. The sequence continues at coordinate 47,483,148 of NC_056454.1, forward strand.
CATCCTGACAGACTGTCTAGTACTGATCATCCTGATAGACAGACTGTCTAGTACTGATCATCCTGACAGAGAGACTGTCTAGTACTGATCAGCCTGACAGAGAGACTGTCTAGTACTGATCAGCCTGACAGAGAGACTGTCTAGTACTGATCAGCCTGACAGACAGCCTGTCTAGTACTGATCATCCTGACAGACAGCCTGTCTAGTACTGATCATCCTGACAGACAGACTGTTTAGTACTGATCATCCTGACAGACAGACTGTTTAGTACTGATCATCCTGACAGACAGACTGTTTAGTACTGATCATCCTGACAGACTGTTTAGTACTGATCATCCTGACAGACTGTGTAGTACTGATCATCCTGACAGACAGACTGACTAGTACTGATCATCCTGACAGAGAGACTGTCTAGTACCTGCATATCATATGATAAAGTGTCCTTCTCATCAACATTCTCCAAACCACTACCCTCTCCTCATCAAGCCAAATCCACTGAAGGAAAAAAAAACTCTTTAAAAAAAGAAGGAAAAAAAACAGCTGTCAGGGCAGATGAATTCCTTCACTTTGTGCGGTGGACTTGGAAACCGGAGGAGTTTTTTGCTGTCTCCTAGCAACACCAAACAAGAAAACAAAAGAGAGAAGTTGAGAGAGAGAGAGAGAGAGAGAGAGAGAACATTAGAGGTCGTAAAGGACACCAGTGTGTGTGGGGGTGGAACCGGTGTTGGATACCTGGGCACAGGTAAGGCAATTATGTTGTTTATATCATCATATAGTTTTTTTAAGACAGACAGTTCATGACTTTAGATTATATATAACTTAAAGAAATGCTTATGGTATTCAGTGGCAATTGGGATATGGTGCCATTTTATGTATTAGTTTAAATTAGTGAAATATATTAAAGGCAAGTCTGACCAAATTCACATAGAAATGTGCGTTATAGATCTGTCATTCTCATTGAAAGCAAGTCTAAGACGCGGGAGATCTGTTCTGTGTGTGAATTAATTTTTTTGCCTCTTTAGACTGTCTGTCAGAATGAACAGTACCTGACCATCTGTCAGGATTTTGTGCACCAGCTTCAAACAGCTGAAAATACAATATTGTGGGTTATGGAAAATATATTTCACAGTGGTTTAAATGGAACAATGATTCTCTAGTTGATAGTTTTCCTAATTTAATGTGAAAAAAAACTAGAATTTTAGCAACCAGGAAATGGCAGAGCAATTTCTGCATAATGTGTCTTTTAAGTAAGGTTTAAATGTTTTTAAATATATTTATATTTCATGCTTCAAAGGACAAGCAATTATAAGAAAATACAGTGTTCAAAGTCCAAATAACAGAGACACAGGTTAGTTACAATATTATTCTCCTCTACACTTGTTGTGCCTACAGATTAAATAATATATGCCTTCTAGCAAACGCTATTGTCCAAAGTGACCTACAGTCACGAGTGTATATATTTTACATACTGGAGGTGCCGGGAATCAAACCCACTATCTTAGCATTGCATGCGCTATGCTCTACCAACAACTACAGATGTAGGAACTTAATTTGAGCCAGTTTGCTATGGCAGGAATATTATCCTGCAGCAACATGAAATGTGGAATATAATTAATGGAAGTTTTTGAAGGGATTGATACATTTTTTGCTAGGGCAAATCAAGTCTGACATTTCAAAGTGGAAAATATAAACTTTAGATGTTTTTTAAACCTATGAATACACTACTAAGTTAGCATTTCCTGCCGTGCAGGAACATTTTCTGCAACAAAAATAATCAAATTACGATCCTACATGAGAGAGAGAACCACTCACACAACATGATGTTGCAGCAACAGTACCTTCTCATCTATAATGTAGGGCGGTAAATGTAAGGAGAACCCTGTGATGGCAAGAGAGGGACTCCCACTGTCATAGGCCGACTGCCACATAGGCAACCTGACTGACAGACACCCACCCTTAGCAAACATGGGTGTCTCATAGTCATCTGATATAACCCGAGATAGTCTCTACTCATCAGTGGTGTATTGTCTGCTGATTTACATAAAGTTTTATTCAAATGAGTGAGTTTTTAATTAATGCTTCATTTACCATTTTAGAATTGAATGAGAGATTGTAGTAGGATTTCTCATTTAGTTCCTCTACCATAACATCTGATTGATGACTGTTGTATTACCCAGACAGGATTTCTATACCTACACTGTGTTTTACCCAAGAAGAAGAAATATAATTGTAATATTTTATAACAAGTCTATAAAGTGATATAATTTATTCCTATGTAGCATCAGTAGCGGTGTGTGGGTAAAATCACTGGGGAAGCTAGCAGCCTCCACTATTCCAGCACCATTTCAACTTCAACATCATCAAATCTCCTCTGCTTTGTCTAAAAGGGGATAACTAAAAGATACCGAAAACATTTTAGTCCAATCACACGTAAGCTAAATGTGATGTTGCTGTCCGTGGTTCTGATTTGTGTGTGCGTGTGTGTGTGTGTGTAAGTAGAAAAAATCATTTTGAATCACCCTACTTGCAGAGAAACACCAATGCCATCCTCCCCTCTTTCATGTTGTCTAAATGGTCTATGACTCTGTCATACAGTACAGTCTTACATTTTTTATTTATTGTTGTCCTAAACTACATGGCTAAAATGCTTGCTCGCTAGCCTAACTTCCTTTCATGGGCAACAATGCACCAGGCCAGCTAGTTAACATTAGCTTGCTTGCTCGCTAGCCTAACTTCCTTTCATGGGCAACAATGCACCAGAACAGCTAGTTAACATTAGCTTGCTTGCTCGCTAGCCTAACTTCCTTTCATGGGCAACAATGCACCAGAACAGCTAGTTAACATTAGCTTGCTCGCTAGCCTAACTTCCTTTCATGGACAACAATGCACCAGGCCAGCTAGTTAACATACTACATTGAACTTCCATCCTCTCAGGGGCACAATGTATGAATGGAGAATTAAGTAAAACCACAAGTCCAAATCCCTGTCACCATCCATGGCTAATTTAGGAAAGGGACAATTTTAGCTAGCTAACTAGCAACCGGAGGACAACTGATTTAACTTGTTTCTGTGAATTGCGTATTTCTCTTGAATCGATGCGATAGAAGTGAAGTCAAATCCAAACTGGCTCCCCTTGACAACTTTTTTTTTTGGGGGGGGTCCGCCAGAACCAATCACAGTTGAGCGCACTCAGTTCAGCTCAACGCTGATTGGTTATTATTTGTTTGGTTATCAAGAGGCCAAATACTCGCTGTCTTTCTCTTGCATTCAATGCTACGGGTGGCAACGATGATTTGTCTTGTCAAATCACATGGTCTTTGTCTTGTCAAATCACATGGTCTTTGTCTTGTCAAATCACATGGTCTTTGTCTTGTCAAATCACATGGTCATTCTCATTCCAAATATGGTAGCCTACCCACCAAAAAAAAAATCCTTCACTATTACTCACACTTGGGGCTCCCGAGTGGCGCAAAGGTCTAAGACACTGAATCTCAGTGCAAGAGGCATCACTGCAGTCCCTGGTTCAAATCCAGGCTGTATCACATCCGGCTGTGATTGGGAGTCCCATAGGGCGGCGTACAATTGGCCCAGCGTCATCCGGGTTTGGCCAGGGTAGTTGTGACTGTTCCCCAGTAGGCCGTCATTGTAAACAAGAATTTGTTCTTAACTGAATTGCCTGGTAAAATGAAAAAAAAAAAACCATGTCATACTTGTTTGGACTAGACGGCATCAGATTGATGGCCTACACACAGAGAGACAGAGGGGCACTGTTACGCTCGCTCGGAAGCTTTCTCAATGACACATTCAGCCTCTTGCGAATTGAAGGAAAATGATGAAGAGACAAAAGATAAAGATTTTTTTTGGTCCATTTTTGGGGGGAAGCCTGGCAACGCTTTGCATCCATAAATGCATTGTTCTGTTATCTCCTAATCACATGGCTGTTCCCATGGGGTATCGTTCTGTTATATCCTAATCACATGGCTGTTCCCATGGGGTATCGTTCTGTTATCTCCTAATCACATGGCTGTTCCCAGGGGCATCGTTCTGTTATCTCCTAATCACATGGCTGTTCCCAGGGGCATCGTTCTGTTATCTCCTTGTCACATGGCTGTTCCCAGGGGCATCATTATTGTCATAATTCAGCAGGCAGGCAGATTGGAAGAACAAACATCTTTCTTTTGCTGTTTCTCATAGTCCGTTTGTTCTAGTTCATGAATAAAATATCAAAGCCAGCTTCACCTCCCTCTCTAGGCTGACTAGCTTCACCTCCCTCTCTGGGCTGACTAGCCTCACCTCCCTCTCTGGGCTGACTAGCCTCACCTCCCTCTCTGGGCTGACTAGCCTCACCTCCCTCTCTGGGCTGACTAGCTTCACCTCCCTCTCTGGGCTGACTAGCCTCACCTCCCTCTCTTCTATCTAGAGGATTCTGAGTCTCCGTTTGAAATGCTAATAGATTTCTCAATGGCAATGCACTCGTTCTCCCTCCCTCCCCTCCCTCCCCTCTTTCTCTTCCCCTCTCTCGTTCTCCTCCCTCTCTTTCTCTTCCTTCCCCTCTCTCTTTCTCTTCTCCTCTCTTGCTCTCCTCCCTCCCTCTCTCTTTCTCTTCCCCTCTCTCTTGTTCTCCCTCTCACTTTCTCTTCCCTCCCTCCCTCCCTCCCTCCCTCCCTCCCCCTCCCTCCCTCCCTCCCTCCCTCCCTCCCTCCCTCCCCCTCCCTCCCTCCCTCCCTCCCTCCCTCCCTCTTTCTCTTCTCCTCTCTCGATGTCCTCCCTCCCTCTCTTTCTCCTCTCCTCTCTCGCTGTCCTCCCTCTCTCTTTCTCTTCCCTCTCTCGCTGTCCTCCCTCTCTCTCGTTCTCCTCCCTCCCTCTCTTTCTTTTCCCCTCTCTCTCGTTCTCCTCCCTCCCTCCCTCTTTCTTTCCCCCTCTCTCTCGTTCTCCTCCCTCCCTACCTCTCTTTATTTGCCCCTCTCTCGTTTTCCTCCCTCTCTTTCTTTTCCCCTCTCTCTCGTTCTCCTCCCTCCCTCTTTCTTTTCCCCTCTCTCTCGTTCTCCTCCCTCCCTCTCTTTCTTTCCCCCCCTCTCTCTCGTTCTCCTCCCTCCCTCTCTTTCTTTCCCCCTCTCTCTCGTTCTCCTCCCTCCCTCTCCTTTTCCCCTCTTTCTTTTCCCCTCTCTCTCGTTCTCCTCCCTCCCTCCCTCTCTTTCTTTTCCCCTCTCTCTCGTTCTCCTCCCTCCCTCTCTTTCTTTTTCCCTCTCTCTCCCCCTCTCTCTCGTTCTCCTCCCTCCCTCCCTCTCTTTCTTTTCCCCTCTCTCTCGTTCCCTCTCTCTCGTTCTCCTCCCCTCCCTCTTTCTTTTCCCCTCTCTCTCGTTTCCTCCCTCCCTCTCTTTCTTTCCCCTCTCTCTCGTTCTCCTCCCTCCCTCTCTTTCTTTCCCCCTCTCTCTCGTTCCCCTCCCTCCCTCTTTCTTTTCCCCTCTCTCTCGTTCTCCTCCCTCCCTCTCTTTCTTTCCCCCTCTCTCTCGTTCTCCTCCCTCCCTCCCTCTCTTTCTTTCCCCCTCTCTCTCGTTCTCCTCCCTCCCTCTCTTTCTTCCTCCCTCTCTTTCTTCCCCCTCTCTCTCGTTTCTCCTCCCCCTCTTTCTTTCCCCCCTCTCGTTCCCCTCCCTCTCTTTCTTTTCCCCTCTCTCTCGTTCTCCTCCCTCCCTCTCTTTCTTTTCCCCCCCTCTCGTTCTCCTCCCTCCCTCCCTCTCTTTCTTTCCCCTCTCTCTCATTCTCCTCCCTCCCCTCTTTCTTCCTCCCTCCCTCCCCCCCTCCCTCTCCTCTCCTCCCTCCCCTCCCTCCCTCCCTCCCCTCTCGTTCTCCTCCCTCCCCTCCTTTCCTTCCCCTCCTCCCTCCCTCCCTCCCTCCCTCCCTTTCTTTCCCCTTCTCTCTCATTCTCCTCCCTCCCTCTCTTTCTTTTCCCCTCTCTCTCGCAGGCTACTGTCTCTTTCAACAGTGACTGTATATCATCTTTCCACAGGCATACAGTCCTGTTGGCAGTGTGGCAACAGGCGTAAATGCATGCAGGGGTAAATTGTCTTGGTGGAATTTCTTCTATGGAACAATACTAATTGGCTTGTATACACTTAACAAATATATAAACGCAACGCGAAATGATTTTACTGTCAGGATGAACAGTAAGTCAGTATATAAGGGAATCAGTTAATTTAAATAAATCAATTAGGCCCTAATCTATGGATTTCACATGATTGGGAATACAGATATGCATCTGTACATCACAGAGTGTCTGTGTCTGTTGTGACTGTCATTTGCGTCATACGGTGTGACGCATCTCCTTCGCATAGAGTTGATCCGGCTGTTTGTGGCCTGTGGAATGTTGTCCCCACTCCTCTTCAATGGCCGTGTGGAGTTGCCGGACATTGTCTGGAACTGTCCTACACAGCGATCCAGAGCACCCCAAACATGCTCAATGGGTGAATGTTTGGTGAGCATGAACAGTTTGTGCAGAAATTATTTTGTTGTGCAAACCCACAGTTTCATCAGCTGTCCGGGTGGCTGGTCTCAGAAGATCCGCCAGGTGATGAAGCCGGATGTGGAGGTCTTGAGCTGGCGTGGTCTGTGGTTGTGAGACCGGTTGGACGTACTGCCAATTCTCAAAAACGATGTTGGAGGAGGCTTATGGTAGAGAAATTAACATTAAATTCTCTGGCAACCGGTCTGATGGACATTCCTGCAGTCAGCATGCCAATTGCACACTCTCTCAATACTTGAGACATCTGTGGCATTGTGTTGTGTGACAAAACTGCACATTTTAGAGTGGCCTTTTATTGTCCTCAGCACAAGGTGGACCTGTGTAATGATCATGCAGTTTAATCAGCTTCTTGATATGCCACACCTGTCAGGTGGATGGATTATCTTGGCTAAAGGAGAAATGCTCACTAACAGATGTAGAGAGAAATACGCTTTTTGTGTGTAAGGAAAATGTCTGGGATCTTTTATTTCAGCTAATGAAACATGGGACCAACACTTTACATGTTGCGTTTATATTTGTGTATAACCCTAACCATAACCCCTACCCCTAACCCTAACCCCTAACCCTAAGCACAGATATTGCTGTTCTGTTGATATGGTGTTGTTTGATAACAGTAAGGAAAGCCCAGCAGGTTTGAGAATATCTCTTTTCTGTGTGTCTGGGAGAACAGTGTATTGAAGAGTCTGCCTGCGGTAGAGAGATCAGCATATGGAGCCTGTCACAATAAGTCTGTCAGCTATACAAGAACAGGATGCTGCAGGTCTTTAACAACACACACACACACACACACACATTACATGCTGAATCCAAAATGTATGCGACAGCCATAGTCAGACTTCTTAAAAATGGCACCGATTTCCGAGAACACAGATCATGGGTCAATACTGAGTTCAGTTGATTTTTGCAGTAATTAGTTGGAATGACATAAGTCAGAAGCATTCAAAACATTTTAACTGATTTCTCTTCTTCTCTCAGGGTAAAGGAGTGACTTCATTTCAAGGCCGAGATCTGGTTGCAGGGAAGGCCTGCTCATACCGTGACTCTGACACCCTAGCCTCCACCCCTTGGTCTGCCGTTATGTTCCCCATCCATCCCCACAGCCCCAGTCCCTTGGGTCAGTCCGACACAGAGACCCCAGAGGAAGACCACCTAGCCCCCCTCTCCCCCTCCCTCCCGCCCTGCTGGGCCACCCAGGCCCTGCGTGACCTGGCCCGGGGGGAGACAGAGCTTCGACGGCTGCTGGAGCGCCAGGTGGCTGAGACAGAGGGAGTGAGCAGGGGGCTGGAGCGTGCCATACTAGGGGCGAGACGGGAGGAGCGGCGTCTGCTGGAGAGAGTGGAGCAGGACCACCGGGATACCCAGCGGAGGCTGGAGCAGCTGCAGAGGGAAAATGCTGCGGCCGCCCGAGTTAGTCAGGCCCTGCTGGACCAGAGGCTCCGTAAGGTCGCCCAGCTGCGGGAGCTGATCCAGAGGAGTGGTCAGGGCCAGACAGGGCCCGATCAGAACCTCTTGATCAGAGGGGTTGCCGACCTCCTCCAGCACTGGGAGATCTCCCTCTCCCTGAAGAAGGTGAGCTTCAGACCCAGCTCTCAGCCCAATGTCGTGACCTTCGGGGAGATCAGATTCCAGGAGCACAACCTCTGTCTTAATGTGGGGGGTTGTGGGCCAGAGGGACAGTTTTGTGCCCTCCACTCTGGGGAGCACAGTGGGAATGCCCAGCATGGGGGTGCAGGGGAAGTGAGAAGTACCCCCGATGGAGGGACTGGGCCGGGGCAGGATGTGACCTCACCGACAGGCAGTGGGAACCTGAGGGTTGTCAGGAAGATCCGCCTCTCTGCCAGGAGTGACGAGGAGTCAGGAGAAGAGAAGAAGTCCTCCCCAAAAAGGAGACGCTGGCCTCCTAAGAGGGAGTCCTCTGACAGGGAGTCATCCCAGGACGAGGAGACAGAGTCCCCTATATCTCAACCACGAGAAGAGGACCTCTTCCTGGCCACCTCCGCGTCGCTTAGCAATGGAGACTCTGAAGAGGACTTGAGGCACAGGACGAACAATTTCGGCAGCCGGCTGGGTTACGGGGTCATGAGCAAGAGGAAGCAACGCACCCTGGTCATGGTCTCTGGCCGTGAGCCCTGCTCCCCACCAGAGGGGGGCAGACTGGAGCACAGCAGCCTCAGTCCCTGCTGGAGCCTGGACAGTCAGGATGGAGGAGACAGCAGAGGCAGAGTGAGACCGTGTGAGTTTCCCAGGGAACTGCCGTCTCCTAGCTACAGAACAATGGGCTCTCCCTCTCCTAAGGTCAGTCCTAGGGAGCCACTGACCAGCTATAGCTGCATGGACCTCACCTCCAGAGAGTGCCCTCACTTGTGCCTCAGCGTGTCCTCTGATGACCACCAAATAGGCCCCACAGGGGACTCTGGCCATCCTCTTTCCCCAGCCGACAGCCTGGATTCCTGCTACACCTTCATCGTCAGCTCCCCCCGGGACCACAGCCTTAGAGGCTCCCTGAACCATGACCCCCGCCTGTCCAAGTCAGCGGCAGACTTGTCACGCAAGACCCGCCCACTGATCAACTGTGGGAGGGGGGAGCATGTGGGGGCCTGGAGGGTGAACAGGAGCAGCCTGACCTCCACCACCACCTCCATCCCCCCGACACTAAGCCGAGGACACACCGTCTCTGAGGGTCTACAGAGCCCCACCGGGCGCAGAGACTCTGGGGTGTGGGGCCCAGTAGCCAAGAGGCAGAGTGGGATTATAGGGAGTACCAGCCGGGTGAGCAGGTGTCTCTCCATGTCGGTCATAGACTCTGCCTCTCAGGAGCAGCAGGGGAGAGGCTGGGGGGATAGAGGGGAGAGAGGAGAGCCTGTTCTGACGGAGATGGAAGAGGAAGGAGGCCATCTCCAGCCCCAGCTTGGGTGTCTGATCCGTCAGTTTGGTAAACAAGGCTCCGGCCGTGCCGACCTCACCCTGCCCAGCGGGGTCCACGCCACGCCCCAGGGGCAGCTTTTCGTGGTGGACTGTGGGAACGCCCGCGTCCAGGTGACCGACCCGCGAGGGAACGTCCTCCAGCAGGTGACCTCCACGACCTCCGAGGGCTCCGTTCGACGCTGCCGGAACTACTTCGACATCGCCGTCAACGCCAAGGGCCTGATCGCTCTGAGCTGTGCAGCGGAGCGCGCCCTCCTGGTGTTCAACCGCCACGGCCGTCTGCTCCAGACCTTCGGCGGGTTGGGGGTGGGCGCCGCCAAGGACGAGCTGGAGGCCCCCCGGGGCGTGACGGTGACCCGGCTGGATGAGTTCCTCGTGGCGGACATCCGGAAAGGCACCCTGACCACCCTCAAGCTGGACCCCAAGACGGGCTCTCGGCTGGAGCGCACAGTGGTGACTGGTTTCCACAGGCCCTACCTGGTGGCTGCCTGCCTGAGCTCTGGCCTGGTGGCCGTGTCAGAGAGGGGTAGCGAGACGGGCCGGGAGCCCTGCGTCAAGGTGCTGGAGCCGGGCTGGAACACGGTGAGGGTCCTGGGGGTGTGTGCCGGCATGGGGCCCGTCCTGACCAGCCCCTGGGGGATCTGCATAGACAGGGATGGAGACGTGGTGGTGGTGGACTGGGGCAGGAAACACAGGGTGGTGATGTACCCAGCCCAGGGGGTAGGCAGGCCTATAATCACCCAGGGGCTGAGCAGCCCACGAGGTCTGGCCCTGCTTCCCGAGGGGCATCTAGTGGTGTCAGACAGCATGCATCACTGTATCAAGATCTACCAGTACAAGTGATGTCACCAGAACACTGTGCAGCAATAACACTCCCACAGAATTATGAGAAGGGGACTTCGTGTTTCTTTGTTATATGCTGGAGTCTTTTCACCTCACCAAATGTGAACTGTTTTTGAAGTAGAAAGTGTGGAATATTATTTCCTGTCATTTCAGCTGTCTACAACGTTCTCCGTCTGTAGCCCTTAGGGATAACCTACATGATTGAATCATGACCTGTAGATGTCAGCATTGAGACATCAAAATCCAATTTATAAATGTATAAATGTATGAAGTCTTTCCTTAGAGTCAAACAGTTTTTGGTCAAAAGTTTACAGTAGTTCCCTGTAATCAGAGTAAACACAAACATTCTGTACACTGTTCCCAAGGGCCAATCAGAGTAAACACAAACATTCCGTACACTGTTCCCAAGGGCCAATCAGAGTAAACACAAACATTCTGTACACTGTTCCCAAGGGCCAATCAGAGTAAACACAAACATTCTGTACACTGTTCCCAAGGGCCAATCAGAGTAAACACAAACATTCTGTACACTGTTCCCAAGGGCCAATCAGAGTAAACACAAACATGCTGTACACTGATGTCATCAGCGTCACTGTCATGTGATTACTCATAAATGCTTTACCATTCGTTACATTCACATGTTGTAAAGTTGAGACGCCTCTTATACTATTTCCCTGTTCAATGTGATTTTGCTGTTTGCTGTGTAAAATATAAATGTTCTTGAGTTTTCTGGAATCTGGGGAACAGTTTTATAAATGTCCAACACTTGTCGTGTCATTGTTTTCTGACGGCGTGACAATCCTGTAGGCTGGAGACTGTATACCTCCCTTCCCACTCAGCTTCAATCACAGCTCGTCTTTCTCTCACAGCAAAACAAAACCAAACAGCACATGCATATTCTCCATTCTAGGATGGATTTACTGTGACAAATAACTCTAACTTCCAACAATGACTGTGCTGTCCAACTCCTCTCCTCACTCGTGTGTGTGTGTGTGTGTTTCTGAATGTCTACGATATGAAAGATGTCTCACAGAGGAAGCCGCTGCATCGTGTTACTAAGGATTAACCTCCAAAGTGTGAAAATGCTAATGTGTTCATCCAGAATAAACATCAGAGGCATCATGACACATCAAGAAGTGTGTGTTACTTTTTTGTGTTCGCTTTTTTTGTTGTAGTTAGTCTCGGGGCTTATCTTCTTTTTTAAACTTAATTACTTGTTTTCCTCTCTGGCTTTCTCTGAAATCTCTCTCATAACAGCACATTATCTGCATATTTAATCAATACAACTTTAGCTTTTCATGGTTTTTTTTGGCAGCATTTGCATTGTGCACAGATCAACTCCACACTTCCACCCTAAATGATTGATTTTACTGTGTAGGCTTAATGGAATCCCTACAGACTCGTCTGACCCAACAGATGTAAAAAATAAAAATTGACCCAATTCCAGCCTCCAAACGTCAGAAGACAACTTTCTGAGCAGGTGAAGCTCGAAAAATTTGGACCGTGAGAAGAGCAAGGTGAGAGAGAGTGTGAGAAAATCCTGTAAACATCATATGTTTTAGAGCTGGGACACACAGCCAGGGTGAAGAACGAGATGCAAACCAGTTCCACCTGTCCTCCACATCCACCTCTGCTGGAGATGTAAAATGCAAAGTGATGTGATTGCAAAAGTCATATTTAAACGTCACGTTTATTGCCTTGCTTGAATGTAAAAGTGCCGTGAGGGTAGTAGTACTGCTGCTCTACACCCACCGTGGACAATAATTGTCTGTCTGCAGGGGGTAAATGGGATTTTTCAGTCTGTGGATCTTCCTGGAAGGGGTGTTTTTTCTCCAGAGGCATGGTTCAGTTGGCAACTCCAGGATAGAGGGTTCAATTCCCTGGGCCATCCATATGTAAATTGTATACGAAATATAAATGTATGCACAAAATAACTTTGTATCCAAGTCTGCTAAATAGCTTTTAATATTATTATAATAATTATAATAGAATCATCCCTGAGACAGAAACCCACTCACTCTCTCATAAATACCCAACACAGCAGCCTGTGGGTCCCATGGGATCCATTAGAATTGATGCCCTACTATATATTGAAATGGTGTTTGTTTCTCACTCTCTGGGTCTCTGGGTTGAAAAAAGAGAGGGGTATTGAGTGATGCATTATGAGTAGTTTGCTTCCTTTTACTCACAGTGGGAATAGGAGTTTGTGTGTCCTCGTGTGTTTGGTAATGGAGAGATGTTGCACCTCTCCTGCTAATGCATCGTGTTACTAAGGATTTAACCTCCAAAAACGGTGAAAAATCTAAATGTTGTTTGTTGTTCATCCAGGATAAACATCGAAGATATAGACATAACACAACACAGAGTTGCAAAGAGAATATCTCAGACTGACCAATAAAACTGGCCAATTAAAAAAAGAAAAGATTAAGATTAACTCTGCCTAGAAGGCCAGTATCCCGGAGTCGCCTCTTCACTGTTGACGTTGAGACTGGACAGAGGAACCCTGCCTAGAAGGCCAGTATCCCGGAGTTGCCTCTTCACTGTTGACGTTGAGACTGGACAGAGGAACTCTGAGAGGCCTGGACTGTTGACGTTGAGACTGGAACTCTGCCTAGAAGGCCAGCATCCCAGAGTTGCCTCTTCACTGTTGACGTTGAGACTGGACAGAGGAACTCTGCCTAGAAGGCCGGCATCCCGGAGTTGCCTCTTCACTGTTGACGTTGAGACTGGACAGAGGAACTCTGCCTAGAAGTCCGGCATCCAGGAGTCGCCTCTTCACTGTTGACGTTGAGACTGGACAGAGGAACTCTGCCTAGAAGGCCAGCATCCCGGAGTCGCCTCTTCACTGTTGACGTTGAGACGGGTGTTTTGCTGGTACTATTAAATGAAGCTGCCAGTTAAGGACTTGTGAGGCATCTGTTTCTCAAACTAGACACTCTAATGTACTTGTCCTCTTGCTCAGTTGTGCACCGGGGCCTCCCACTCCTCTTTCTATTCTAGTTAGGGCCAGTTTGCGCTGTTCTGTGAAGGGAGTAGTACACAGCGTTGTATGAGATCTTCAGTTTCTTGCCAGTTTCTTGCACTGGAATAGCCTTCATTTCTCAGAACAAGAATAGACTGACGAGTTTCAGAAGAAAGTTCTTTGTACACCTATGTAGATATTCCATTAAAAATCAGCCGTTTCCAGCTACAATAGTCATTTACAACATTAACAATGTCTACACTGTATTTCCGATCAATTTGATGTTATTTTAATGGACAAAGAAATGTAGCTTTTCTTTCAAAAACAAGGACATTTCTAAGTGACCCTAAACTTTTTGAAGGTAGTGTTTATTGCCCTAAGAGTTGTGCGGAGTTGGTCGAATCTTATTCAAAATAATTCATAGCTGTAATGGCTGTCAAAGGTGCATCCACCAAGTATTAACTCTGGGGTGTGAAGACAGACGCAATCAAGACATCATTTGTTTTTTTCAAATTGTTTAATTATAAGTATTTATTAAATGTTCTTTGCATTTTTTTTTCTTCTTCTTTCACTGTGAAAATGTGTAGATCTGTAGGAAACAATCCAATTCAATCTCTTTTTCGATTTGCATTTTAAAGGCAGGAAAATGTGAAAGGGGTGTGTAGACTTTAACTAGGCACTGTTTGTGTGTGCTGTTTTGTAATTCAGCGATATATCCGGGTAAGCAGCTTTGTGAGTATGTGCTTTAATATAAACCATGTGTGTGTATTGACAGAGCTTCCAGTATGTATGTACGTGGGTGGCAGTGGGTAGGTTGTCTTTTGTACTGTAGCTGTCTTGCTGGAGGGGATTTCGGAGTAGTGAGTGGGGAGCTAACTGGTGCTCCGGTGGAAAAGACCAATAAAAACTGTAGCTTCTTCACAGGTAGCTGTTCCCAGTCTACCAGTCACATGTTCTGTCTGCAACTTCCACTCAACCCTTCTGTTGGAGCAAATGGAAGGAGACTGGGCCAGTCAAATTCCTACCCAGCTAGCACATAACATTCAGAGAACCTTTTGTGTTTCGTACAGCTTGGTGAGAGAGTGGTTGTCTTATGGTAATTTTGCATGCAACCTTTCTGACAACTTTCTGGGATTGGTTTAGGATTGTTCCAAAGACAAGCAACTTTCTCAGCACATGTATTAAGTAACTTGACAAACATTTTATGTTCTTGGGCATTTCATAAATAACAATGTTTCCTAAAAGTTCAAAAATGGTTCAATTTCAATTTTGGTAATGTTCTAGGAACGTTCTCCAAATGGTTTGACATTGGCAATGTTCTCAAATTGAGTACGTTAAGGCAGGTTCCTTCCTCCTACACAACATATGAAATATTTTACTAAAGTTAAGTGAACAAATGATGATTAAGTGATAAGCAGTTACCACCATCATGGGACTCATTTTATTTTGTTGTTGTTCAACCCACGCATAGTGCATTTAAAAAAAATATTGAAACCTGTGGGAATTTCAGAACTTCAGCATAACATTTCCTACAGGTTTCCTCACGGTTCTATTTAAAGTCATGTTCTCAAAGTGTTCCGGAGAACGTTACAACTTTCCATAAAAAAACACAATAAAACTTTGGTAATGTTCACAGAGCTCTCTCTGTCCTCTATGTTGTTAAGTGTGTTCAGGTGTGTTGGCCGCACCCACTAATTGGCCACACCTGATCTTAAAACTTCTTGTGACTCTCAAACCCGGATCCAGGAGCGTAATCATCGCCTGACACTAATTAGCATAACGCAACAGACATAAATCTTCCTAGAAATATATTGAGACACAGCTTAGCCTTTTGTTAATCACACTGTCATCTCAGATTTTCAAAATATGCTTTAAAGCCAACTCTAGACAAGCATTTGTGTAAGTTTATCATAGCCTAGCATAGCATTATGCCCTGCTAGCAGCAGGCAACATTTTCACGAAAATAAGAAAAGCAATCAAATTAAATAATTTACCTTTGAAGAACTTCGGATGTTTTCACTCACGAGACTCCCAGTTAGATAGCAAATGTTCCTTTTTTCCCAAAATATTATTTTTGTAGGCGAAATAGCTCCGTTTGTTCTTCACGTTTGGCTGAGAAATCGACCGGAAAATGCGGTCACTACAACGCCAAACTTTTTTCCAAATTAGCTCCATAATATTGACAGAAACATGGCAAACGTTGTTTAGAATCAATCCTCAAGGTGTTTTTCACATATCTATTCGATAATATATCCACCGGGACAATTGGTTTCTCATTAGAAGCGATTGGAATAATGGCTACCTCTGTACTTTACGCAAGATTTTCTGCGGGAGCCATCATGTGACCACTTGCTCAATGTGGTCCCTTACGGCTATTCTTCAACATAAATGCGTAAAAAGACTTCACAATGCTCTAGACACCTTGGGGAATACGTAGCAAGCATAAGCTCATTCGTAGCCCATTCACAGCCATATAAGGTGTCATTGGCATGCAGCGCTTTCAAAATATGGGGCACTTCCTGATTGGATTTTTATCTGGGTTTCGCCTGTAACATCAGTTCTGTTGCACTCACAGACAATATCTTTGCAGTTTTGGAAACGTTAGAGTGTTTTCTATCCAAAGCTGTCAATTATATGCATAGTCGAGCATCTTGTCATGACAAAATATCCCATTTAAAACGGGAACACTTTTTTATCCAAAAATGAAATACCGCCCCCAGAGTTTCAAGAGGTTTTAATGAGTGTTTGTTTCCTTTGAAATGGGGTCTGTTTAAATAAACTAAAAGTAACAGCTTTGTATGCTCCATCCTGGTGGCGCCAGGGGACTAATTCCATGGACAGAGAAAATAATATAATAGGTTTACATAAACTAAAAGTAACAGCTTGGTTTGCTCCATCCTGGTGGCGCCAGGGGACTAATTCCATGGAAAAAAGATAACAGGTTTGAAACTCATTGATGAAAAATAAATGTGTTTCTGTGATTAATGTCTAAGGAAATACATTTCCATGTGTCCTATCTATGCTTGGAGTTAAAACATGAACCCCAAAATAAGCTAGCAATGTTATTAAAATTCTTATTGAATCATTCAGTGAAAGTTTTCAGTTATTCAAAAAGCTTTAGTTTCCGCTCTCAGAGCGTTAATAAAACCTCCCATGAAAACGTTGAAGGAACCAGAGCAAAACGTTGTCAGAACTTCCCTGCAACCTATTCCGTTTTACCAGTTAGGAAACGTATGGCTTCGTTCCCACAACCGATGTGAAACCAAAAACATACGTTCCCACAACTTCCAAGGATCCAAATGTGCTAGCTGGGTACCGTAAAATACTTATTCTCAGAGCTAGGCTTCAACTATCAACTAGTTAGGAGGCACACTTCTTGTACTGTGTATGAGTTACTGCAGTGGTTCCCAATCTCTTTTGGTTACTGTACAAGCAACTGAATTTTGCTCTGCCTGGAGCACCCCTGAACTACCCACTAATGTGCATTTTACCACTAAGCCTATGGTCTCATGAGTCTTCTTAGCCTATCCACAAGGGGTAGGTACCAACCCGTAGTTGGGAACCACTGACTTGCTAAACATTATATTATTCTGTCTTTAGTACTGTGACTAGTAGACCTGGGTGTCGGTCTATTTTCATTCCACTTCGAAGAGGAGAGATTGAAGCCAGTTACTGAGGCTGGCACCAATAACAGGAAGCAGTGAAGCCAGTTACTGAGGCTGGCACCAATAACAGGAAACAGTGAAGCCCGTTACTGAAGCTGGTACCAATAACAGGAAGCAGTGAAGCCAGTTACTGAGGCTGGCACCAATACCAGGAAGCAGTGAAGCCAGTTACTGAAGCTGGCACCAATAAGAGGGATGCCTAGAAGGCCAGCCTCCCAGTCGCCTCTTCACTGCTGATGTTGAGACTGGTGTTTTGCGGCAAATGAGGACTTGTGAGGCGTCTGCATTGTCTAGTTTGAGAAACAATGTACTTTTCCTCTTGCTCAGTTGTGCACCGGGGCCTCCCACTCCTCTTTCTATTCTGGTTAGAACCCGTTTGCGCTGTTCTGTGAAGGGAGTAGTACACGTCGTTGAAAAATATCTTCAGTTTCTTGGCAATTTCTCGCACTGGAATAGCCTTCATTTCTCAGAACAAGAATAGACTGACGAGTTTCAGAAGAAAGTTATTTGTTTCTGGTCATTTTGAGCCAGTAATCGAACCCACAAATGCTGATGCTCCAGATACTCAACTAGTCTAAAGGCCAGTTTTATTGCTTCTTTAATCAGAACCACAGTTTTAAGCTATGCTAACATAATTGGAAAAGTGTTTTCTAATGATCAATTAGCCTTTTAAAATGATAAACTTGGATTAGCTAACACAACGTGCCATTGGAACACAGGAGTGATGGTTGCTGATAATGGGCCTCTGTACACCTATGTAGATATTCCATTAAAAATCAGCCGTTTCCAGCTACAATAGTCATTTACAACATTAACAATGTTTACACTGTATTTCTGATCAATTTGATGTTATTTTAATGGACAAAAAATGTAGCTTTTCTTTCAAAAACAAGGACATTTCTAAGTGACCCCAAACTTTTGAGCAGAAGTGTATCAAGTGATGCCACACTCCGTTTCTTCAGACCAAGGTCAGTACCATTTGCAATGAAAACTAAGATAGAGGCTGAGTTAGATCGTTGCCAGGACAACAAAACCATGGAACCAGTGAAGTTCTCAGACTGATCGATGATAGATAGTGGTGTAAATCAGTTCCTAATAAATGACAAGTAAAGATTGCATCCTGTGTCCTCCAATTAGTTGTTGGTCTATTCAAGATACTGTAGAAGATTCACATTTCTGGTTTTATGGTTACAAAGTCTGTGGAGCGCAATGCAATTCAACTTCTGGCAGATGTTTCCGATTATGTTCATTAAAACGCAGGCCTATTTGGGAGCAGTATAACGGTGAGTGGACATTCTCTCCCTTTCTCCTGAAAACGCAGGCCTATTTGGGAGCAGTATAACGGTGAGTGGACATTCTCTCCCTTTCTCCTGAAAACGCAGGCCTATTTGGGAGCAGTATAACGGTGAGTGGACATTCTCTCCCTTTCTCCTGAAAACGCAGGCCTGGACATTTGGGAGCAGTATAACGGTGAGTGGACATTCTCTCCCTTTCTCCTGAAAACGCAGGCCTATTTGGGAGCAGTATAACGGTGAGTGGACATTCTCTCCCTTTCTCCTGAAAACGCAGGCCTATTTGGGAGCAGTATAACGGTGAGTGGACATTCTCTCCCTTTCTCCTGAAAACGCAGGCCTATTTGGGAGCAGTATAACGGTGAGTGGACATTCTCTCCCTTTCTCTTGATATTGGATCTTCGTTCAGCTACTGTGAAAAGTTTGGATGTGTGTAAAATCCTCTCCATAGTCTGCGTTGTTTTAATATGATACACCCACGAGGGAGATGATGATGGCGCCTGTAAGTGTGATCAAAGCCTATTTAAAACAAGTTGTTGTTTCGTTTTGTTTAGAATTTGATTAGAATGATTATTTCCCTTTTTATGCCTTATCATTAATTAATTGAATCTAGCTTATTGACTATGTTTGGCATGACCACGCTCAGCCATAATGTAATGTACAGTAGGCCTAGCCCCTATGTCAGTGTGAATGCTATTGAAGACAATTACTTAGAACAATGTGAACTGCAAATGGGTTCGAGTTCACGTATTTAGCAAAGATACTGTAGGTAAACATTTTGTTACTTTGTTTCCGTGAACAAACTAGAACTGACTAACATGTCACATTCTGACCTTAGTTCTTTTGTCATGTCTTTGTTTTAGTTTGGTCAGGGCGTGAGTTGGGTGGGTAGTCTATGTTGTGTTTATGTGTTTGGTATGGTTCTCAATCAGAGGCAGGTGTCGTTCGTTGTCTCTGATTGAGAATCATACTTAGGCAGCCTTTTCCCACCTGTGTGTTGTGGGTGATTGTTTTCTGTCATGTGTCTGTCACCTTACAGAACTGTTTAGTTTCTCCTTTGTTATTTTGTTTAGTGTTCTGTGTTTAATAAATATAATCGCTTTGGTCGTCACCTCAGTCCAACGACGAGCGTTACATAACATTGGAATTGAGTTGATTCCAAGGCGTTGAAGCCTCGACACACCCACACCCTCTTATACGCTGCTGCTACTCTCTGTTTATCGTATATGCACAATGACTTTATCCATTCCTACATCTACATGTACATATTACCACAACTAACCCGACCAACCTGTGGCTGTACATAACCTCTCTACTGTATATAGCCTCTCTACTGTATATAGCCTCTCTACTGTATATATCCTCTCTACTGTATATAACCTCTCTACTGTATATAGCCTCTACTGTATATAGCCTCACTACTGTATATATCCTCTCTACTGTATATAGCCTCACTACTGTACATAGCCTCTCTACTGTATATAACCTCTCTACTGTATATAGCCTCTACTGTATATAGCCTCTCTACTGTATATATCCTCTCTACTGTATATAGCCTCTACTGTATATATCCTCTCTACTGTATATATCCTCTCTACTGTATATAGCCTCTCTACTGTATATATCCTCTCTACTGTATATAGCCTCTCTACTGTATATATCCTCTCTACTGTATATAGCCTCTCTACTGTATATAGCCTCTCTACTGTATATAGCCTCTCTACTGTATATAGCCTCTACTGTATATATCCTCTCTACTGTATATAGCCTCTCTACTGTATATATCCTCTCTACTGTATATAGCCTCTACTGTATATAGCCTCTCTACTGTATATAGCCTCTCTACTGTATATAGCCTCTCTACTGTATATATCCTCTCTACTGTATATAGCCTCTACTGTATATAGCCTCTCTACTGTATATAGCCTCTCTACTGTATATAGCCTCTCTACTGTATATATCCTCTCTACTGTATATAGCCTCTCTACTGTATATAGCCTCTCTACTGTATATAGCCTCTCTACTGTATATAGCCTCTCTACTGTATATAGCCTCTACTGTATATAGCCTCTCTACTGTATATAGCCTCTCTACTGTATATAGCCTCTCTACTGTATATAGCCTCTCTACTGTATATAGTCTCTCTACTGTATATAGCCTCTACTGTATATAGCCTCTCTACTGTATATAGCCTCTACTGTATATAGCCTCTCTACTGTATATAGTCTCTCTACTGTATATAGCCTCTACTGTATATAGCCTCTCTACTGTATATAGCCTCTCTACTGTATATAGCCTCTCTACTGTATATATCCTCTCTACTGTATATATCCTCTCTACTGTATATATCCTCTCTACTGTATATATCCTCTCTACTGTATATATCCTCTCTACTGTATATATCCTCTCTACTGTATATAGCCTCTCTACTGTATATATCCCCTCTACTGTATATATCCTCTCTACTGTATATAGCCTCACTACTGTATATATCCTCTCTACTGTATATAGCCTCTCTACTGTATATAGCCTCTCTACTGTATATATCCTCTCTACTGTATATAGCCTCTACTGTATATAGCCTCTCTACTGTATATAGCCTCACTACTGTATATAGCCTCTCTACTGTATATAGCCTCTCTACTGTATATATCCTCTCTACTGTATATAGCCTCTCTACTGTATAGAGCCTCTCTACTGTATATATCCTCTCTACTGTATATAGCCTCTCTACTGTATACATCCTCTCTACTGTATGTAGCCTCTCTACTGTATATAGCCTCTCTACTGTATATAGCCTCTCTACTGTATATAGCCTCTCTACTGTATATAGCCTCTCTACTGTATATAGCCTCTCTACTGTATATAGCCTCTCTACTGTATATAGCCTCTACTGTATATAGCCTCTCTACTGTATATAGTCTCTCTACTGTATATAGCCTCTCTACTGTATATAGCCTCTCTACTGTATATAGCCTCTCTACTGTATATAGCCTCTCTACTGTATATAGCCTCTCTACTGTATATAGCCTCTCTACTGTATATAGCCTCTCTACTGTATATACCCTCTCTACTGTATATAGCCTCTACTGTATATAGCCACTCTACTGTATATACCCTCTCTACTGTATATAGCCTCTCTACTGTATATAGCCTCTCTACTGTATATACCCTCTCTACTGTATATAGCCTCTACTGTATATAGCCACTCTACTGTATATAGCCTCTCTACTGTATATAGCCTCTCTACTGTATATATCCTCTCTACTGTATATAGCCTCTCTACTGTATATAGCCTCTCTACTGTATATAGCCTCTCTACTGTATATATCCTCTCTACTGTATATAGCCTCTACTGTATATAGCCTCTCTACTGTATATAGCCTCTCTACTGTATATAGCCTCTCTACTGTATATAGCCTCTCTACTGTATATAGTCTCTCTACTGTATATAGCCTCTACTGTATATAGCCTCTCTACTGTATATAGCCTCTACTGTATATAGCCTCTCTACTGTATATAGTCTCTCTACTGTATATAGCCTCTACTGTATATAGCCTCTCTACTGTATATAGCCTCTCTACTGTATATAGCCTCTCTACTGTATATATCCTCTCTACTGTATATAGCCTCTCTACTGTATATATCCTCTCTACTGTATATATCCTCTCTACTGTATATATCCTCTCTACTGTATATATCCTCTCTACTGTATATAGCCTCTCTACTGTATATATCCTCTCTACTGTATATAGCCTCTCTACTGTATATATCCTCTCTACTGTATATAGCCTCTCTACTGTATATATCCTCTCTACTGTATATAGCCTCTCTACTGTATATAGCCTCTCTACTGTATATATCCTCTCTACTGTATATAGCCTCTACTGTATATATCCTCTCTACTGTATATAGCCTCACTACTGTATATAGCCTCTCTACTGTATATAGCCTCTCTACTGTATATAACCTCTCTACTGTATATAGCCTCTCTACTGTATAGAGCCTCTCTACTGTATATATCCTCTCTACTGTATATAGCCTCTCTACTGTATACATCCTCTCTACTGTATGTAGCCTCTATACTGTATATAGCCTCTCTACTGTATATAGCCTCTCTACTGTATATAACCTCTCTACTGTATATAGCCCTCTACTGTATATAGCCTCTCTACTGTATATATCCTCTCTACTGTATATAGCCTTGCTACTGTATATAGCCTCTCTACTGTATATAGCCTCTCTACTGTATATAGCCTCTCTACTGTATATAGCCTCTCTACTGTATATAGCCTCTCTACTGTATATAGCCTCTCTACTGTATATAGCCTCTCTACTGTATATAGCCTCTCTACTGTATATAGCCTCTCTACTGTATATAGCCTCTCTACTGTATATAGCCTCTACTGTTATTTTTCACTGTCTTTTTACTGTTGTTTTTATTTCTTTACTCATCTATTGTTCACCTATTACCTTATTTTTTACTTAAAAATTGCACTGTTGGTTATAGCCTGTAAGTAAGCATTACACTGTATTCCGCGAACGTGACAAATAAACTTTGATTTGAAGTTGTATATTCTTCAAAGTTGTTTATTAATTTCACCAACGTCAACACGTGCACCGATACATGTGATACTAAAAATAGCAACAAAAAAACAACAATTCTGATGCATCCTTGAACCTATATAACATTACCGCCTGCGCTTAGATTTACCATTGCGTTAGGTTAGTTGAAATAGAGGCCTTTCTTTCTCTCTCTCTTTCTTTCATTCTCACTGGCAGCTGAGTTTTCTTGACCTGATGGTAGCTTGGCCTGTGAGCAACCTTTGTCTCTTTTCATCTCTGTCTGTGTGACATAAACAATCTATCTTTTACACCTCAGACTCTTTCCACGGGTGCACACACACACACACACACACACACACACACACACACACAAATGAACAAATGAAGGCACACCACCACAAGCAGTGTTTGCTATTAATTACGGCACGTCTGCAATTTTAATCACGCCATTATACCGTTAAATATGAACAAAATGAAAAATACTAACAAAAACAAAGGGAAGTAATTAGGCCTGATCATTATTTTTTATTAATTGCTAGCTACACAATCCCTGCTTCTCTCGCTTTCTGATCTATCTTCTCTGTCTTCTAACATATCTTCTCTCTCTTTCTGATCTATCTTCTGTCTTTCGCTCTCTTTCTAATCGATTTTCTCTCTCCTCTCTCTTTTTAAATCTATCTTCTGTATTTATGTTTCAAGTCATCATTAGCAGTCCATTCCAACAGTGTCACTCAGTGTGTTAGAGTATTGAGCCTGCTGGTTGGTTTATGACTAAACCCAGCAGAATTTGAACAGCGTTACTGACTGTAGGCCAGGTCAGGCCTTGGCAGGCCAGTTGTGTTTTCCGCTGACTGTAGGCCAGGTCAGGCCTTAGCAGGCCAGTTAGTGTTTTCTGCTGATTTGTTTGGCTTAGCCAGACATAGATAAATGTTGACAGAATCCAAGCTGGTAAACACAATACCTGCCATGTCCCAGGTTCAAAACATTAGTCAGAGTAAAGACAAAGATCAAGGCATGACACACTACATGAACAAAAGCATGTGGACACCTCCTCGTCTAACATCTCATTCCAAAATCATGGGCATTAATATGGAGTTGGTCCCCCTTTGCTGCTATAACAGCCTCCACTCTGCTGGGAAGGCTTTCCACTAGATGATGGAACATTGCTGTCGGGACTTGTTTCCATTCAGCCACAAGAGCATTAGTGAGGTCAGGCACTGATGTTGGGCGATTAGGCCTGGCTCGTAGTCTGCATTTCAATTCCAGATCCGTCCGTCGTACTGCCAGATGGTGAAGCGTGATTCATCACTCCAGAGAACACGTTTCCACTGCTCCAGAGTCCAATGTCGGTGAGCTTTCCACCACTCCAGACGATGTTTGGCGTTACGCACGGTGATCTTAGGCTTGTGTGAGACACTGCTGAAGTCCCTGACTAACAGTTCTTGTGCTGATGTTGCTTCCAGAGGCAGTTTGGAACTCAGTAGTGAGATGTGGATTTTTACTCTCTTTGCGCTGCTGCACTCGATGTTCCCGTTCTGTGAGCTTGTGTGGCCTACCACTTCGCGGCTGAGCCGTTGTTGCTCCTAGACGTTTCCACTTCACAATAACAGCACTTACAGTTGACCGGGGCAGCTCTAGCAGGGCAGAAATTTGACGAACTGACTTGTTGAAAAGGTGGCATCACATGAAGGTGCCACGTTGAAAGTCAATGAGCTCTTCAGTAAGACCATTCTACTGCCAATGTTTGTCTATGGAGATTGCATGGCTGTGTGCTCGATTTTATACACCTGTCAGCAACGGGTGTGGCCGAAATAGTCAAATCCACTAATTTGAAGGGGTGTCCACATACTTTTGTATATATAGTGTAAGTGCCCTCATACAGACAGTATAATCATTGATTTTAAAACAAAAATGGGTGTGAAAAAGAGCTCCGGAATAAAAACCGATCTTAAGTCCCGTGAGAGTGGGTTGTTGTGGGTTTGCTTACCCGTTTAGTCTTGTCTGAGTAAGAGCCCTTTCATTAAAGTATGTTACTCTATTGCACCACTGTGGTGGATTTGATGAAGGCTTTTGATCGTAGAGTAGAAATATTTGGTTTCTGCTTCTGAAGAACTCCATTAATGATTGGTTAAGTATCAAACCCTGGTGAAACCCACAGCCTTGTGTTGGGCCTACAGAGATTCAGCCTTAAACCAGAGGTGACTCAATAAGGGCTGTCTTTCTAAAGGGGACAAGTATGTGTGTGTCACAGAGCTGTCTCTATCACTGGTCTGTCTCTGGTCTGTCTCTGTCTCTGGTCTGTCTCTGTCTCTGGTCTGTCTCTGGTCTGTCTCTGTCTCTGGTCTGTCTCTGTCTCTGGTCTGTCTCTGGTCTGTCTCTGGTCTGTCTCTGTCGCTGGTCTGTCTCTGGTCCGTGTCGATCTCTATCACTGGTCTGTCTCTGGTCTGTCTCTGTCTCTGGTCTGTGTCGATCTCTATCTCTGGTCTGTCTCTGTCGCTGGACTGTCTCTGTCTCTGGTCTGTCTCTGGTCTGTCTCTGTCTCTGGTCTGTCTCTGTCGCTGGTCTGTCTCTGGTCCGTGTCGATCTCTATCACTGGTCTGTCTCTGGTCTGTCTCTGTCTCTGGTCTGTGTCGATCTCTATCTCTGGTCTGTCTCTGTCGCTGGACTGTCTCTGTCTCTGGTCTGTCTCTGGTCTGTCTCTGGTCTGTCTCTGTCTCTGGTCTGTCTCTGTCTCTGGTCTGTCTCTATCTCTGGTCTGTCTCTATCTCTGGTCTGTCTCTATCTCTGGTCTGTCTCTGTCGCTGGACTGTCTCTGTCTCTGGACTGTCTCTGGTCTGTCTCTGGTCTGTCTCTGTCTCTGTCTCTGGTCTGTCTCTGGTCTGTCTGTCTCTGGTCTGTCTCTGGTCTGTCTCTGGTCTGTCTCTGTCTCTGGTCTGTCTCTGTCTCTGGTCTGTCTGTCTCTGGTCTGTCTCTGGTCTGTCTCTGGTCTGTCTCTGTCTCTGGTCTCTGTCTCTGGTCTGTCTCTGGTCTGTCTCTGTCTCTGGTCTGTCTCTGTCTCTGGTCTGTCTCTGTCTCTGTCTCTGTCTCTGGTCTGTCTCTGGTCTGTCTCTGTGTCTCTCTCTCCATCTCTGGTCTGTCTCTGTCTCTGTGTCTCTGTCTCCATCTCTGGTCTGTCTCCATCTCTGGTCTGTCTCCATCTCTGTCTCTGTCTCCATCTCTGCTCTGTCTCTGTCTCTGTCTGTGTATCTGTCTCCATCTCTGGTCTGTCTCCATCTCTGGTCTGTCTCTGTCTCTGTCTCTGGCCATGTTAGAACAGTCCCGTGACTCCTGTCGTGTCTAAAGACAAACAAACAAAAACCGGCTGTCAGAGAATGAGTGCACAACTGATAAATTGTCGCTTATAGATCTGTCAGTCTGCCGGCAGTAACGTTGAAGGTGTCTGGCTAGTATTACTGAGCCAGCTAGAAAGATGAAGTAAGAAGCTAACATTAAACAAAGCCTACCTCATCAGGAGCAAAAAAATAGGCTACTAAGTTTTCATAGTAACTTTACTCTACAGAGAGCAGGCTACTGAGACAGACAGTGATGTTGCACTCAGTGATGAGGCTGAGGCAGACTACAATGCATTCAGGAGAAAGAAGAAGAGGAGGCAGACGGAGAGTAAGCAGACAGAGAGGTTAGTACAGTGGTTCCCAAACTTGGGGTCAGGAGCCCCGTGAGAAAATCTGTACTAGCCCTTATCGAACAAGCAAAAAATAAATATGAACGTCTCCACATGGCCTTTCTTCCATATCGTCCAACATTAAAATGTAACCAACACAACTCTAAAAACGTCAGACATTTTCAGTTTGTCGCTGATGCTACGTGTCAGTGTGAATCATTTCTCATATCTCCCCCCTTTCAGAGGTATCACATTACAACTGTATAGCTAATGGGCTAGGTGTTTGCAGATGGCCTGAGGTGAATGAAGCAGCCGATGGGTTAATGATGTGTTGTTCTCCAAATAGCATTTCAAGGTAATGAGCTTCACCCTTCCAGAACCATACTTAAACTCAAAACCCCAGTTACAGCCTTGGGTGGGACGACCAGAGGGTGGAGTGGAGAGATCCCTTCCTCTCTCATCTTCTCTGCTGAGAGTGGAGAGGAGAGGGTGGGACGACCAGAGGGTGGAGTGGAGAGATCCCTTCCTCTCTCATCTTCTCTGCTGAGAGTGGAGAGGAGAGGGTGGGACGACCAGAGGGTGGAGTGGAGAGATCCCTTCCTCTCTCATCTTCTCTGCTAAGAGTGGAGAGGAGAGGGTGGGACGACCAGAGGGTGGAGTGGAGAGATCTCTTCCTCTCTCATCTTCTCTGCTGAGAGTGGAGCGGAGAGGGTGGGATGACCAGAGGGTGGAGCAGAGAGATCATCTGCCCTGTAAGAGCCATTATTCACTGTGAAAATGTACCTCGTCCACTTAGAACCTAAAACAGAGAATGCTGTCATTAAAATTCCAAACATTCCTCAAAAAATATCCCACATGAAAGGACAGGACACTGCTGACAGGACACTGATGACAGGACACTGATGACAGGACACTGCCGATAGGACACTGCCGATAGGACACTGCCGACAGGACACTGCCGACAGGACTATGCCGACAGGACACTGATGACAGGACACTGCCGACAGGACACTGATGACAGGCCACTGATGACAGGCCACTGATGACAGGCCACACTGGCTGCTGGTTTCATGGTTTGGGATGTGCCATCCTTGAGAGGCCACGTGTAATTGACCAATTCAGATTTTACATAATTCTGGTTTTACATAATACCACTGCAGACTTGATTTTCACTGTGGGGAAGATTAATATGATCAAATAAAAAATGGACCAAATGGACAGAAAGTACGGCCAACTGGAGTTCAGATAACGTCTGCTTTTGAGTAGGAGGTTAGTGAGAATTGATTTCTGACATAACAGCACTCTACACTCAGCTTCTCCTGAAGACTCACACAATGAATGATTGCCTTCACACCTGGGTCCCTTAGTCCCTTTCCCTAATGCTAGTGCTAAACCTTGTCTACTCCCTTTCTTCTTCTTTCCTCTTTCTTCTGTGATAGGCAGGTACTCACCGTAGGTGTCAGTAGTTCACAGGGGCGTCTCTCTTTTGTATAAGGCAGCGCTGGTGGGCCCTTCAAACTGCAGCTTGATGGCCTGTTTCAGGTTGAGCTGGGGGTCCGTGGTCGTCATGACCACCATGCAGGGAGGAGATAAGGCACTACTGGACTTTATAGACATCTTCTGGTTCTCCTCCCGTGTCTCTCTCTGGGCCGGGCTCTGGAGCTCGTAAGGGTAGCCCATAGGGAGACAGTTCCTGTTTTTGGGGCCATCTTGTCCAGGCGTCACCCCTAGAGAAGCCATAACAGAGTTCCACCTCCCCCCTTCGTACTGAGACCTCTCCTCCTGGATCAGGCTGGGGGGGTTGTGTTTACTGGGATAGTCGAATCCTATTGGGTAGCCTTTGCAAGGCTGCTCAGAGTCATGTACCGTGGCCGTGACTGTGCAGAGGGTGGGTGGAGGAGGGCTGGCCTTAGGGCATTGGGCCCTGCGGCTGCTGCTGTGCAGGCTGCCATGAGCGGAGTCTGGCGGAGGCAGGGTGGAATGGCCAAATCGGCTGCGGGGGAGGGAGTGCTGCTGGATCTGCTGGGTGAAAGACAGGCTGTCAGCGGGGACGGTCTGCACCGTGGCCAGGGAGTGGGCTGTGGAGGAGGATGTCTGGGAGCTCTGGATGGAGTGGAAATGCTCGGCTGTGGAGCCTGGGGAGCAGGAGGCCGAGGCTGAGGAGGTGGAGACGCTAGCCTCGTTACTCTCTGAGCAGGTTGAGTACAGGCTCTTCACAGTGGATGACTTGGGCGACCGGGTGTTCGATTGGGGCAGAAGGCTTGAGTACGGTTTGGCTCCGTAGCTCTCCAGCATCCTGACAATGGTGAAGTGGCCCCGCTTTCCGGCTACATTGACGGGGCTGCGGCCGTACTTGTCTACGTGGTCTGGGTTGGCCCCTCCCTCCAGTAGCATGGCAACGATGTTGGCGTGGCCCTC
The DNA here is from genome assembly GCF_018296145.1 of Oncorhynchus tshawytscha. Lineage (NCBI taxonomy): Eukaryota > Metazoa > Chordata > Actinopteri > Salmoniformes > Salmonidae > Oncorhynchus > Oncorhynchus tshawytscha. The sequence continues at coordinate 47,512,000 of NC_056454.1, forward strand.
CTGAGCCGCGATGCTCAGTGCCGTGGCCCCCTGCTGTCTACAGGCCAGATCCACATTGATCCCCCTGACCTCCAGAAGCAGACGACCAGGCGCCACATGACCCCGCCAGGCTACAGAGTGCAGGGGGGGTCGTCCCTCCCCATCCTGGGCGTTAGGGTCCGCCCCATGGCTCACCAGCAGCCCCACCGCCTCCAGATTGCCCTGCCAGGTGGCCACGTGTAGCGCCGTACGCCCCTCCATGTCCCGGGACTCCAAGGGCACGCCCCCTTTCTCTATGAGGAGGGCAGCCATGTCCAGATGTCCCTCCAGAACCAGGAGGTAGAGCAGCGGACGGCCCTCTGCGTCCCGTACGTCCGTGTCGGTGCCCCGCCTCATCAGTAGCTCCACCACCTCAGCGTGGTCCTCCAGGGCGGCGGCGCTCAGCGCAGAGTGGCCGTCGTATGCCCGGTGGTCAATGGGTGAACGGTGGTCCAGCAGCAGCCTCACCGTGCCACAGTGGCCCTCCTGCGCAGCCAAGATGAGGGGCGTCCGTCCCTCGATGTCCATCTCTCCGACACGAGCCATGCTCCCACTCTCCATCAGGATGGCACATATCCCCCGGTGGCCCTCGCAGGCGGCGGCGTGCAGCGGGGTCCAGCCCAGATCATCTTTATGGTTCTCATCCAGCCCTCGGTCCAGTAGAGCTCTGACCACCTCCACACTGCCCTGTGCTGCTGCCAGGCTCAGAGCTGTACGACCCTCCCCATCGATGCTATCCACCGTAGCGCCCCAGAACAGCACCCTGCCCACCGTCTTAGTATGGCCCATGGCGGCTGCCGCCAACAGTGGGGTGACAGCTGCAGAAGCGGCGGCGGCATGTGGCCCGGCGCTCTCGTCTACGTCTGCCCCAGCCTCTAATAACAGTTCTACCACCTCCTCGTGACCTTCATACGCAGCCAGCAGCAGAGGGGTCATCCCATTCCGGTCCCTGTGCCCTGGGTCAGCCCCTCTCTCCAACAGCAGGCTGGCCACGTCTCCATAACCCTTGACCCCGGCTGCTGTGGGCACACAGAGAGCAGCCACGGACAAGGCAGTACGTCCGTCTCCATCGGCCAGGTCGACCTCCGCACAGTGGTCTAGCAGGATCTCTACTGCCTCCCTGTGTCCCATGTAGGCGGCAGCGATCAGCGGCGTGCGGCCCTCCCGGTCTGCCATGTCCACCTGCGCTCTGTAGTCCAGCAGTGTGAGGAGGATCTCCTCATGACCACCCCAGGCTGCCGCCCTCAGCGCCGACCGGCCCTCCGCATCACACCCGTCCACATCCGCCCCCGCATCTAGCAGCAGGTGCACTGCCTCAGTGTGACCCCCCCAGGCTGCAGACCGTAAGGCTGTCCAGCCCTCGCTGTCCGCGTGTTCCACCATACTCACGGCGGCCTCTGGCTGCTGACCCCTGGCCCAGTCCAGCAGCATTCCCAGCACCTTAACATGGCCCTGCCTGGCAGACAGTGTCAGGGGTGTCTGGCCCTGGTGGTCACTGATCAAAGGGTCAGCCCCTCGGGACAGGAGCAGGATGGCAACGTCGGCTGAGCCTGCGTGAGCCGCGCTGGCCAGCAGGGTGCGTCCGTCTGTGGGGTCGGTCCGGTTCACACTGACCCCGCTGTCCAAGAGCACCCTCATTGAGTCCTGCCTCTCCAGCACCCGCCGGATGATGGTCCCCCCTTGTCCTGCACAGTGTACCCCCGTTCTGGGGCCTCTGTCTGGGGCGCAGGAGGGAGGGAACACCCCACTCTTCATCAGCAGCTGGAGGACTTCCTGCTTGACCAGGACAGGGGGCTGAGAGGCAGGGGAAGAGGGGTATGAGGAGCTAGCCAGAGAGGGCACATCTGCCCACAACAGCCATAGGGCCAGGAGGGCAGGTTTGTCCTTGTGCATGCCTGAGCTGATCAGGTGCGAGCCCATCTGACAGGTGTCCTCTGTGTTAAGGAGTGGGGCGCGCAGGGTGAGAGCCATGGCCAGCATGGTGTGTCCCTCAGACACGCTACACAGATACTTCTGGGTGCAATACTTCACGTCCGTCAGCCACTCTGCAAAACTAGCATGGAACAGAAGCTTGCTGCCTCCCGGCCCGTCGATGAGCAGCGTAGACAGAGCCTTCAGCCTGCTCTGGAAGTCCATGGGGCTGAGGGACATGTCCTGGGTCCAGGTGGCTGTGTAGATCTCCTGGGTGGTGAAGGGCCTAGGGGAGGCCAGGAGGGCGTTGAGGAGGGGCCTAACCTCAAGGAACAGGCACCTGGGGAAGAGTCTCTGGCAGAGCCACAGGTACAGGCCGTTGAGGGTCCCGGGGATGTCTCGGATCTCCCGGAGACCCACCAAGGCCCCCGCCACGCCGTCTAGAACGCGTTCCAGAAACAGGAAGCAGCCGCCACTCTTGATGTGCAGCAGGTTGAGCATGTCGGCTGTCTCGGGGGTCAGCTGACGGCGGAGCGCCCCTTCCTGGTCCAGCCTCCGCAAGATGTACTGCTGCACGTCACGCACTGGCGCCGGCTTCCGCAGGTCATCCAGACACAGCTTACGGAAACCTGGAGGAGAGAGAGAGGAGAGAGAGACAGAAAGAGAGAGAGGAGAGAGAGACAGAAAGAGAGAGAGGAGAGAGAGACAGAAAGAGAGAGAGACTTATTGAAACTCACTTTGATTATTTTTCTGTTTTAGGAAGAGGTATTGGACTTCCCTGCAAAGACAGGTGTATAACGTGTATGGGGTAGCATTGAACTGCTGTCAGGCCAGAGGGATACAGTTGATGTCGGAAGTTGACATACACCTTAGCCAAATACATTTAAACTCAGTTTTTCACAATTGCTGATATTTAATCCTAGTAAAAATGCCCTGCCTTAGGTCAGTTATGATCACCACTTTATTTTAAGAACGTGAAATTTCAGAATAACGGTCGAGAGAATGATTTATTTCAGCTTTTACTTCTTTCATCACATTCCCAGTGTGTCAGAAGTGTATATACACTCAATTAGTAATGGGTAGCATTGCCTTGGGTCAAACGTTTAAGGTAGCCTTCCACAAGCTTCCCACAATACGTTGGGTGAATTTTGGCCCATTCCTCCTGACAGAGCTGGTGTAACTGAGTCAGGATTGCAGTCCTCCTTGCTCGCACACGCTTTTTCAGTTCTGTCCACAAATTTTCTATAGGATTGAGGTCAGGGCTTTGTGATGACCTTGACTTTGTGGTCCTTAAGCCATTTTGCCACAACTTTGGAAGTATGCTTGGGGTCATTGTCCATTTGGAAGACCCATTTGCAACCAAGCTTTAACTTCCTGACTGATATCTTGAGATGTTGCTTCAATATATCCACATAATGTTTCAATATATCCACATACTTTTCCATCCTCAAGATGCCATCTATTTTGTGAAGTGCACCAGTCCCTTCTGCAGCAAAACAACCCCACAACATGATGCTGCTACCCCTGTGCTTCACGGTTGGGATGGTGGTCTTTGGCTTGCAAGACTCCCCCTTTCTCCTCCAAACATAACGATGGTCATTATGGCCAAACAGTTCTATTTTTGTTTCATCAGACCAGAGGACATTTCTCCAAAAAGTACGATCTTTGTCTCCATGTGCAGTTTTATGGCGGTTTGGAGCAGTGGCTTCTTCCTTGCTGAGCGGCCTTTCAGTTTATGTCGATGTAGGACTCGTTTTACTATGGATATAGATACTTTGTACCTGTTTCCTCCAGCATCTTCACAAGGTTCTTTGCTGTTGTTCTGGGATTGATTTGCACTTTTCGCACAAAAGTACGTTCATCTCTAGGAGACAGAACGCGTCTCCTTCCTGAGTGGTATGATGGCTGTGTGGTCCCAAGGTGATTATACCTGCGTACTATTGTTTGTACATATGAACGTGGTACCTTCAGGTGTTTGGAAATTGCTCCCAAGGATGAACCAGACTTGTGGTCTACACTTTTTTTCTGAGGTCTTGGCTGATTTCTTTTGATTTTCCCATGATGTCAAGCAAAGAGGCACTGAGTTTGAAGGTAGGCCTTGAAATACATCCACAGGTACACCTCCAATGAACTCAAATGATGTCAACTAGCCCATCAGAAGCTTCTAAAGCCATGACCTCATTTTCTGGAATTTTCCAAGCTGTTTAGAGGCACAGTCAAATTAGTGTATGTAAACTTCTGACCCACTAGAATTGTGATACAGTGAATTATAAGTGAAATAATCTGTCTGTAAACAATTGTTGGAAAAATTACTTGTGTCATGCACAAAGTAGATGTCCTCACCGACTTGCCAAAACTATAGTTTGTTAACAATACATTTGTGGAGTGGTTGAAAAATGGGTTTTAATGACTACAACCTAAGTGTATGTAAACCTCCGACTTCAAATGTATATATATATGTATATATATAGATATACACTATACAGTGCCTTGCGAAAGTATTCGGCCCCCTTGAACTTTGCGACCTTTTGCCACATTTCAGGCTTCAAACATAAAGATATAAAACTGTATTTTTTTGTGAAGAATCAACAACAAGTGGGACACAATCATGAAGTGGAACGACATTTATTGGATATTTCAAACTTTTTTAACAATTCAAAAACTGAAAAATTGGGCGTGCAAAATTATTCAGCCCCCTTAAGTTAATACTTTGTAGCGCCACCTTTTGCTGCGATTACAGCTGTAAGTCGCTTGGGGTATGTCTCTATCAGTTTTGCACATTGAGAGACTGACATTTTTTCCCATTCCTCCTTGCAAAACAGCTCGAGCTCAGTGAGGTTGGATGGAGAGCATTTGTGAACAGCAGTTTTCAGTTCTTTCCACAGATTCTCGATTGGATTCAGGTCTGGACTTTGACTTGGCCATTCTAACACCTGGATATGTTTATTTTTGAACCATTCCATTGTAGATTTTGCTTTATGTTTTGGATCATTGTCTTGTTGGAAGACAAATCTCCGTCCCAGTCTCAGGTCTTTTGCAGACTCCATCAGGTTTTCTTCCAGAATGGTCCTGTATTTGGCTCCATCCATCTTCCCATCAATTTTAACCATCTTCCCTGTCCCTGCTGAAGAAAAGCAGGCCCAAACCATGATGCTGCCACCACCATGTTTGACAGTGGGGATGGTGTGTTCAGGGTGATGAGCTGTGTTGCTTTTACACCAAACATAACGTTTTGCATTGTTGCCAAAAGTTCAATTTTGGTTTCATCTGACCAGAGCACTTTCTTCCACATGTTTGGTGTGTCTCCCAGGTGGCTTGTGGAAAACTTGTTTGAAATATCCAATAAATGTCGCACTGTATATACATAAGTACGCGGACAGGCTATTTCAGCCACACCTGTTGCTGACAGGTGTATAAAATTGAGCACACAGCCATGCAATCTCCATAGACAAACATTGACAGTAGAATGGCCCGTACTGAAGAGCTCAGTGACTTTCAACTGAGGCCCAGTCATAGGATACCACTTTTCCAACAAGACCGAGTTCCATACTGAAGCACAAGATGTATGTCGGAAGCTTCATGAAATGGGTTATTAAAGCCCATGATTTCAGAATGAGATATTCAACGAGCAGGTGTCCACATATATTTGTTCATGTAGTGTGTATACAATACCAGTCAACAGTTTGGACACACCTACTCATTCAAGGGCTTTCTATATTTTTACTATGTTCTACATTGTAGACTAATAGTAAAGACATCAAAACTATTAAATAACCCAAATGGAATAATGTAGTAACTAAAAAAGATTTTAAACAAATTAAAATATATTTCAGATTTTAGAATCTTCAAAGTAAGCACCCTTTGCCTTGATGCTTTTCCAACCGTCTTGAAGGAGTTCCCACATATGCTGAGCACTTGTTGGCTGCTTTTCCTTCATTCTGCAATACAACTCATCGGAAACCATCTCAATTGGGATTTAGGTTGGGGGATTGTGGAGGCCAGGTCATCTGATGCAGCACTCCATCACTCTCCTTCTTGGTCAAATAGCCCTTACAAAGCCTGGAGGTGTGTTTTGAGCCATTGTCCTGTTGAAAAACAAATGATAGTCCCACTAAATGCAAACCAGATGGGATGGCGTATCGCTGCAGAATGCTGTGGTAGCCATGCTGGTTAAGTGGGCCTTGAATTCTAAAAAATCACCAACAGTGTCACCAGTAAAGCACCCCCACACCATCCCACCTCCTCCTCCATGCTTCACGGTGCAAACCACACATGCGGAGATCATCCGTTCGCCTACTCTGCGTCTCACAGACACGGCAGTTGGAACCATAAATCTCAAATTTGGACTCATCAGACCAAAGGACAGATGCCCACTGGTCTAATGTCCACATGGCATGATGACTCCTTGCTGTCCCCAGTCCTCCTGGCTGTGCTGCTGCTCCAGTTTCAACTGTTCTGCCTGCGGCTATGGAATCCTGACCTGTTCACCAGACATCCCAGAGATACTCTTAATGATCAGCTATGAAAAGCCAACTGACATTTACTCCTGAGGTGCTGACTTGCTGCACCCTCGACATCTACTGTGATTATTATTATTTGACCCTGCTGGTCATCGATGAACATTTGAACATCTTGGCCATGTTCTGTTATAATCTCCACCCGGCACAGCCGGAAGAGAACTGACCACCCCTCATTGCCTGGTTCCTCTCTAGGTTTCTTCCTAGGTTTTGGCCTTTCTAGGGAGATTTTCCTAGCCACCGTGCTTCTACACCTGCATTGCTTGCTGTTTGGGGTTTTAGGCTGGGTTTCTGTACAACACTTTGAGATATCAGCTGATGTACGAAGGGCTATATAAATAAATTTGATTTGATTCGATTTGCTCGTGTTTCTTGGCCCAAGCAAGTCTCTTCGTCTTATTGGTGTCCAATAGTAGCGGTTTCTTTGCAGCAATTCGACCATGAAGGCCTGATTCACGCAGTCTCCTCTGAACAGTTGATGTTGAGAGGTGTCTGTTACTTGAACTCTGTGAAGCATTTATTTGGATTGCAATCTGAGGTGCAGTTAATGAATTTAACAGTGTTGAGCAGGATTGTGTTGGTGTCAGAGGGCTACAGTATTTAACAGTGTTGAGCAGGATTGTGTTGGTGTCAGAGGGCTACAGTATTTAACAGTGTTGAGCAGGATTGTGTTGGTGTCAGAGGGCTACAGTATTTAACAGTGTTGAGCAGGATTGTGTTGGTGTCAGAGGGCTACAGTATTTAACAGTGTTGAGCAGGATTGTGTTGGTGTCAGAGGGCTACAGTATTTAACAGTGTTGAGCAGGATTGTGTTGGAAATAGAGTCTCTCTCTCCTCTCCAGAATGGACGTCTTCAGATGTCACCCACCCTGTGATAATGAGAGTGTGGGGTATCTGTGCTTTGTTAAAATTAATGTAGTGCTGTGTGGGCAGTAAGAACTGGCATTCAGCACGCCTGACAAGGACAGGAATACAATGGCTGGTCCCCTCGCTGCTTTGTTCCTGATCACGCCACAGTTGATTAAAATTTGCATTTTCTAACACTACCCACATTCTAATGACATTCAAATGTATTTTTGTTTTGTTGACCTTTTGTAGAAAAGCATGACTTGAGATATTGTCCATGTTATATGCTTGTAGAAAAGCCTGAATTGAGATATTGTCCATGCTATAGGCTTGTAGAAAACCCTGAATTGAGATATTGTCCATGCTATAGGCTTCTAGAAAAGCATGACTTGAGATATTGTCCATGTTATATGCTTGGGGCAGCAGGTACTCTAGTGGTTAGGGCATTGGGCCAGTAACCGAAAGGCTGCTGGATCGAATCCCCGAGCTGACATGGTACAAATCTGTCATCCTGAGCAAGGCAGTTAACCCACTGTTCACCAGGCGCTAAAGATGTGGATTATTTTTTTATTTTATTTTTTTTAGTAGCTACTATCTTGTCTCATCGCTACAACTCCCGTATGGGCTCGGGAGAGATGAAGGTTGAAAGTCATGCGTCCTCCGATACACAACCCAACCAAGCAGCACTGCTTCTTAACACAGCGCCATCCAACCCGGAAGCCAGCCGCACCAATGTGTCGGAGGAAACACCGTGCACCTGGCAACCTTGGTTAGCGCGCACTGCGCCCGGCCCGCCACAGGAGTCGCTGGTGCGCGATGAGACAAGGCCAAAGCCTCCCTAACCCAGACGACGCTAGGCCAATTGTGCATCGCCCCACAGACCTCCCGGTCACGGCCGGTTCCGACAGAGCCTCGGCGCGAACCCAGGGTCTCTGGTGGCACAGCTGGCACTGCAGTACAGCGCCCTTAACCACTGCGCAGCCCACCGCACCTCTCTGATTCAGAGGGCATTCAGATGTACAACTGAAAAGCCTAGCAGAAAAGCCTGATTTGAGATATTGTCCATGTTGAAAAAACATAGACTCTGTCAGCTGATGAGCCTAAGGGCACTACAGCTGTTCTAATCACGTTTACAGTAAACAACCATGTTAGGCTGTGTATTGGCAAGAATGGTGGCAGACAACTTTGTTTCATGTTTACGAAAGCATAATACTAATTAAACCGGTCTGGGTAGCAGCCTGAGGTGGTGCTTTCAAACACAAGCCAACTCACTCCATATACAGTACCAGTCAAAAGTTTGGACACACCTACTCATTCAAGGGTTTTTCTTCATTTAAAAAATATTTTCTACATTGTAGAATAATAGACATGAAAACTATGGAATAACACATATTGAATCAAGTAGTAACATTGTTAAAAGTTCATCTGTGTAATGTCTTTCCATCTTAATGCATTTGAGTCAATCAGTTGTGTTGTGACAAGGTCGGGGTGGTATACAGAAGATAGCACTATTTGGTAAAAGACCAAGTCCATATTATGGCAAGACCGGCTCAAATGAGCAAAGAGAAACGACCTTCCATCATTACTTTAAGACATAAAGGTCAGTCAATACGGAACATTTCAGGAACTTTGAAAGTTTTTTTTCAAGTGCAGTCGCAAAAAAACATCAAGCGCTATAATGAAACTGGCTCTCATGAGGACCACCACAGGAAAGGAAGACCCATAGTTACCTCAATTGTTCAGAGGAGACTACGTGAATCAGGCCTTAATGATCAAATTGCTGCAAAGAAACCACTATTAAAGGACACCAATAAGAAAAAGGGACTTACTTAGGCCAAGAGATTTTTGGTTCCAACTACCAAGTCTTTGTGAGACGCAGAGTAGGTGAATAGATGATCTCTGCACGTGTAGTTCCCACGGTGAAGCATGGAGGAGATGTGATGCTGTGGGGATGCTTTGCTGGAGACACTGTCTGTGTTTTATTTAAAATTCAAGGCACACTTAGTAGAACTATCATTTGTTTTTCAACAGGACAATGACCCAACACATGTCCATATGTGGAAACTCCTTCAAGACTGTTGGAAAAGCATTCCAGGTGAAGCTGGTTGAGAGAATGCCAAGAGTGTGCAAAGCTGCCAGCAAGGCAAAGGGTGGCTACTTGGGGTTTTATCAAATAAATTTGATTGATATTTGTGTAGAACATACAAAGGAAAACCTGAGACAGCCTGCACATACCTGAGAACATCTTACACACAGCCTTGTTCTGTCTGCGGACAGAGCAGACCAGGAGCAGCCAGCTGGGGAAGAGGTGCTGGTGGCTGGACAGGAGCTCTGAGATAGAGTTGTTCCTCCCTGGAGCCCCAGCACTGGAGGACCCCTCACCGGCCCCATACTCAAACCCCGAGTCCAGGGAGTCCACAACCAGAAACAAGGGCTGCCCTGGGGGAGGGAGGCCCAGCAAAGGCAATAACACTGCCCTGGAGAGAGAGAGAGAGAGAGAGAGAGAGGGAGGGAGGGAGAGAGAGGGAGAGACAGAGGGAGGGAGAGACAGAGAGAGACAGAGACAGAGAGAGAGGGGAATGTAGCTGGTATTTCATCACACGTGGTAAATTAACAGATCAGATTATTCATTTTACCTTTATTTAACTAGGCAAGGCAGTTAAGAACAAATTCTTATTGACAATGGCGGCCTAGGAACAGCATGTTAATTGCCTTGTTCAGGGGCAGAACGACAGATATTTACCATTGTCAGCTCGGGGATTCGATCTAGCAACTTTTCGGTTACACTGGCCCAACGCTCTAACCACTAGGCTACCTGCCACCCAAAATAGCTGTAGTAAATTACTGTACATAATTGCATCGTTCAGTGACTGAACTGTCTGAACACGAATGTCCATGGTTGAAGCTACCGTAATGAAACATGGTGAAAGCTGGTGTCATAAAGGTAGAACAGAACTGTGTTATCAACTGTGTTTTTTCTCTCCTGAGGAAACAGCTTCTACATTCACCAGGGCTATGGGTGTTACATCTGTCCTGCTCAGGCAAGCCTTTCGGCCCCACTCGCCCTGGTTCAACTCCCTAACCCAGTCTCACTCCCTCACCCTGTCTCCCTAGGCCTGGGTAGAGTGATCCAGTGACTCAGGTCTAAAGAAGCCCTGGGATTTCCTGTACCGCCCTGGGCACACACACACACACACACAGTACACACAGTACACACACAGACACACACACACACACAACACACACACACACACACACACACACACACACACACACACACACACAGACAGACAGACAGGTCTGTAGTCTCTGCCAGCCCTCTTATAACCTTCTTATCAAAAGCCCTGTTCTACTAACTATAGCATAGTAACAACAGACACAGTAGATTTACTAACTATAGCATAGTAACAACAGACACAGTAGATTTACTAACTATAGCATAGTAACAACAGACACAGTAGATTTACTAACTATAGCATAGTAACAACAGACACAGTAGATTTACTAACTATAGCATAGTAACAACAGACACAGTAGATTTACTAACTATAGCATAGTAACAACAGACACAGTAGATTTACTAACTATAGCAGAGTAACAACAGACACACCTGGACAGGACACCTCTACAGGGTTCAATAGAGTCCTCTGGAACCGGAGGGTGGCTTCACACCATACCTAGGCCATGTTACATCCATGCAGTGTGTGTGTGTATGTGTACTGTGTGTGTGTGTGTACTGTGTGTGTGTGTGTGTGTGTGTGTGTGTGTGTGTGTGTGTGTGTGTGTGTGTGTGTGTGTGTGTGTGTGTGTGTGTGTGTGTGTGTGTGTGTATACATAATGGGGGCGATGACACGACGGTGCTGTGTGTTGTTTTAGCGCCTCACATCTGGCAGTACAGTACAACACGATGCAGCAGACATCTAACGATGTGACACGTTGAAACGTTTTGGAACCACATGTACTGTATAAAGTGTTTGATTGGTTGAGACGGTGTTGAAAAAAAGAGAAAAAAAAAGAAAAGAAGGTACTAATTCACAGAGAGACCTGAATAACAGCCTTGGTCATTCACAAACATTCAACAACGGAGTAACACTCCTACGCCTCAATGATCTCTCTTAGAAGTATCCAAAGGAAGGTGTCAGCTAATGTAAATGTAAGATATAGTCTAGTGAACACAATTGTAAAAGTCTGCCGTACTTCCCTCCCCTCCCCCTCCCACCCCCACTACTCATGCTGAACAATACACTAGAGCTCAAGTTTTATGTAAAAGCACTTAGTGCCTATTGAGAGAGAGGATGTGAACGCAGTCTCCAGTCTAAACCATTTAGGTCACGAGCTTTATCACACTTATGATATACTAGTGGAGCACACCCTGTGTATGTGAGCGCACGCACGCTGTGTATGTGAGCGCACGCTGTGTGTGTGAGCGCACGCTGTGTGTGCACAGAATCAGGTTAATGACCCTTTAATTGACTCAGGGCTTCCTGCCCCATCCTGTCATCGTGGCACTGGCCCGAAGGCTGACCTTTGAACCCACAGCCCTGCTGTGATTGTACAGTGTAAGCTAAGCGGGTTGTTATATGTTGTTAACAACTCCAATGGCTACAGCTAGCATTTATATGGTGTTAATGACTCTAATGGCTACAGCTAGCATTTATATGGTGTTAATGACTCTAATGGCTACAGCTAGCATTTATATTGTGTTAATGACTCTAATGGCTACAGCTAGCATTTATATTGTGCTAATGATGCTAATGGCTACAGCTAGCATTTATATGGTGTTAATGACTCTAATGGCTACAGCTAGCATTTATATTGTGCTAATGATGCTAATGGCTACAGCTAGCATTTATATGGTGTTAATGACTCTAATGGCTACAGCTAGCATTTATATGGTGTTAATGACTCTAATGGCTACAGCTAGCATTTATATGGCGTTAATGATGCTAATGGCTACAGCTAGCATTTATATTGTGCTAATGATGCTAATGGCTACAGCTAGCATTTATATGGTGTTAACGATGCTAATGGCTACAGCTAGCATTTATATTGTGCTAATGATGCTAATGGCTACAGCTAGCATTTATATGGTGTTAACGACTCTAATGGCTACAGCTAGAATCTGTTCAAATTCAAGTTCATCCTTTGTATATGCTTTCACCGTCACTCCAAGCTCATGTTTCCTCTGACAGTGTTCACATGACAGTGGCTCAACTTCAGACACTTTCTTTCACTCAGGCTCTGAATGCACACAGCTCCCTCCAGGCTATGGGTCAGGGGAATGTGGAATGTAGCCCTATACTTCACACCAGAAACACAGCAAACAGAGAGGGAGAGCGTGAGCGTTCCTCCGCCGTCCACAACCATCCCCAGAGTCAGCACGACAGCAGCAGACAGACAGAGAGGCTCCTCGTAAGAATGGCGACCTCACCAAGCGGTACCAACGACTTTGTCTTTGCGACTCGAGGGAACGCATTTTTCATGTCTTTGTTCTTTTTTTTTCTGAAAGGACGTGTCGTAAATAGCATTGTAGCATTCATTCATACTGGAGGGCCATTGTGAGAGCGTTGAATGGCCTGTATTATTAGGGGAGAAATAAATAAATAAATAAACCAAGGAAGCGAGACAATCACTAGCTTTTTTTCTGTGGTGCTTTTGGCCCTCTTTGTTTGACTGAGCAGCACTAGCAGTGACAGGCTTTTAGAAGTACAGTGTAAATAGAATCTGAATGTCAATGCCATTTTTATTTAACCTTTATTTAAACGAGGCAAGTCAGTTAAAGAACAAACTCTTATTTAAAATGACGCATACCAAAAGGCAAAAGGTCTCCTGTGGGGATGGGGGTTAAAATTATTAAAAAATTAAAAAATTAAATTATTAAAAAAAATTATAATACAAATAAATACAAATATATAGGACAAAACACACATCACGACAAGAGAGACCTATAAGATGACAACATAGCAAGGCAGCAACACATGACAACATGACAACACAGCATGGTAGCAACACAACATGGCAGCAGCACAACATGGTAGGAGCACAAAACATGGTACAAAAATGATTGGGCACAGCGAACAGCACAAAGGGCAAGAAGGTAGAGACAACAATACATCATGCAAAGCAGCGACAACTGTCAGTAAGAGTGTCCATGATTGAGTCTTTGAATGAAGAGATTGAGATAAAACTGCCCAGTTTGAGTGTTTGTTGCAGCTCGTTCCGGTCGCTAGCTGCAGCGAACTGAAAAGACGAGTGACCCAGGGATGTGTATACTTTGGGGACCTTTAACAGAATGTGACTGGCAGAACGGGTGTTGTGTAGGTGGAGGATGAGGGCTGCAGTAGATATCTCAGATAGGGGGGGAGTGAGGTCTAAGAGGGTTTAATAAATAAGCATCAACCAGTGGGTCTTGCGACGGGTATACAGAGATGACCAGTTTACAGAGGAGTATAGAGTGCAGTGATATGTCCTATTAGGAGCAATGGTGGCAAATCTGATGGCCCGAATGGTAAACTCCCTGTTATCTGTAGGAAGTAGTCAAGGACAGTTAACTAGGAGAAGCTTGATGGTTGTGTAATTTATTTCACTTTCCAAATACATTATGCTAATACGACTATTCATATGCTACTGTGAAAGTGTGACTATTATGTCAAATCAAACAATGGGTAAACAATGGGTTTCCCCAGACGCACTTATCCCTCTATCAATCTGAGTGACTCAATGTTTGAGTCTGACAACCCTTGAAATGTCTCTATAGAAATGTCACATCCGCTTCTGCAGACAAGGTATTGAATTCACATCAGAGCAGAGCGATTCACAAAGCCGTCTAGATAAGTTGATTAGTAATGCCAGAGAGTAATAGACGGGGTATAGGGTGCAGACCTTTTGAAGGTGTCATCCGGGTCCCTCTGGCAGTGTAGGGGCTCCAAGGTGGTAGCCACCAAGGGGGTGTCCAGTGTGTCCCTGTACCCCAGGGGGAGGAGGGGACTGACCCTCAGCTGATCCACCAGGCCAAGGACAAACCTCCACACCGCCACGGTCCTCCCGTCCTCCCGCTGGCAGAAGTGAAACCCCAAACAGCGTGGTGCCAACCCAAGCCCTGCGTCCGATGTGGGCCATACTGCCTCTGTGCATAGGGCTGTCTTCCCTGCCCCGGGCCCCCCAGTCACCAGGACCCCCGGGGGCCGGCCGGGAGTGGACCTGGCCTTCAGACAGCGCCCAAGCTTTTCCAGGGCCCATTCCCGGCAGTAGAAGCGGCGGCCCCGAAGTAGGCTGGTGCTATGGCTGCTGCCACTCATCGGGCCCCTGGGAACCAACCAGGAGTCACTCCACCACGGATCCAACGTCCCATACTCCCCTCTCCAGTTCCTCTTGTACTTTTGCTTTGGATATGAATGGACAATTGTAGACTATTATATGGATAATAGCTTTGGTAGTGTCAGGATAATTTCCTTGAGTGTCCTGAAAGTTCTGCATCAGATGTTATGTTCTGGTGGATCCTCCAGGTACCAGCCTTGTCCCTTAATCCTTCTCCTGTGGCCAACTAAATCAGTCCTCTGGACACTCAGGTGCGTGGAGTGAGATCCTTTAGTCTCTGCACAGGTTCCTCCAGTCAATCAGTGTGTCTCTGCCATCTCAACCCGGGGTCCTCAGGTCAATCAGTGTGTCTCTGCCAAATCAACCCGGGGTCAACCCGGGGTCCTCAGGTCAATCAGTGTGTTTCTACCAAATCAACCCGGGGTCCTCGGGTCAATCAGTGTGTCTCTGCCATCTCAACCGGGGTCCGCAGGTGAGAAATAAAAGGAAAAGGTTAATGAATAGAAAATAGAATAGAGCTGCGGCTGCTACACGGTTCCAGTAGCGACTCGTTCTTTCACACTGCTGCTCCTCTCCTCTGTCTGGGAGAGAGAGAGAGAAAAGAGAGAGACAGAGAGAGTGTCAGACCGTGAGAGATTGCGACGAGGGATCACCCCAGATAAGATATCCTTGTGTTCTCCCTCCCTCCGTGCTGCTGCTGAAAGTCCTGCTTTCTCTCGTTGCGATTCCTACATTTGTCTCAAAGTTTCTTCCCTCTCCGTACAGTTGGCTCAGATGAAATTCCCTCCTCTTTCACACGCCCTCTCCGTCCCTCGCTCCCTCCCTCCCTCCCCCCTCTCTCTCTCTCCCTCCCTCCCTCCCCCCCTCTCTCTCCCTCCCTCTCTCTCCCTTCCCCCCTCCCTCTCTCTTTCTCTCTCTCCCCCTCTCTCTCCCTCCCTCTCTCTCCCTTCCCCCTCCCTCTCTCTTTCTCTCTCTCCCTCCCTCTCTCTCCCTTCCCCCCCCTCTCTCTTTCTCTCCCTCCCTCCCTCTCTCTTTCTCTACCTCCCTCCCTCCCTGCCTCCCTCTCTCTTTTCTCTCTCTCTCTCCTCCCTCTCTCTCCCTCCCTCTCTCTCCCTTCCCCCTCCCTCTCTCTTTCTCTCTCTCCCTCCCTCTTCTCTTTCTCTCCCTCCCTCCCCTCCTCTTTCTCTACCTCCCTCCCTCCCTCCCTCTCTGCCTCTTTCTCCCCCTCCCTCTCTCTTTCTCTACCTCCCCCCATTTCTCAGCATGTCAGGGCATGTATTGAAGCAGAGTGGCATTTAAACTGTGAGTCAGAGACATGGAGGGAGAGTAAAGAAAAGAGAAGAGAGAGCATATTGGAACGTGTGAGCGATCTAAAGAGAGGAGGAGTTGGATTGCTTGTTTGGGGTCAAAGTTCATCCACAACAGCATGCTATAACTGAGGCTTTCACACCGCTCCTGGGTCCCTCCTGTCCAGGGGATTGGCTCGGGGAGGGAGGGTGGTTGTGAATGAGCTCCAGAACTCCTGTATAAGTACACCTCACATGGTTATTATTAAACAGATGTGATGAAGTAGAACCCATGCTGCTGTTATTGCAGGAATCAGGACGGAACCAACCTTTAACTAGGTCGCTGACAAACGCCCCTTTATGTACTCTGACTGTTTCCACGTTTGGTGAGGTAAGCATTCGAGGCTCAGAGAGGTGTTTAAAAAAAAAAATGTTTTAAACGTGATGAAGGAAAAAAGGGTTTGATACTTATCTGAATTGTGGCCACGTAGACGACGATGACGTCACATGATGTATGACGTCGCCAGAATCAAAAGATAGACGGCTGTATCTTCTACTGTAGCCATGCACAGCAGACTGTAAAGGGGATTCCATTGTGTCTTTCAAACTGGGATTGAAATACAGTTAATATGACAACCAATTGTTTCCAGAAGCTTCTTGTATAAAATGCTTTCCTTCTTCAAAGTTATTTGTGGTTATGCATTGATGTTGAGCCTAATTTATTTATTTAAGTGTTTTATAAAAAAAAAATGTATATCGTTAACATATCATCACATTTCTTTAAATGTAGACTTATTTTTCATAAAAAGAAAATAATAATTTAGCATTTTTTGTCAGCAGTGATGTTGTGTTTTTACCAATACATTCCCCTTATACTGATCAGATGTGTGCAGGACCATGTGATCACTTTAAGCAGTTGATTGATGGTTTCCGTACCTTTTACTCTCATAATGTTCACTGTTGGGGCAATAGGCTTACATCTAGTGGGGCATTGGAACATACTGTAGCACACAGAGCAGTAGGATATTGAACAATGCTCTGAAATGTAGACTCTGATATTAAACGTTGATATTTAGATTGTTTCATTCCATAGACGTTACCATTTTACACATAATAAAACAGCCCGAAGGAACGCATTAGGCAGATTGTTTGATCAGTGAGCTATGCAGAGGAAGTGACTCATAAACAGCTCGAAGTGAAGGCTTGTCGAGTTAACTTTTGTATAAACATATTTTATATGCACGTACGTTTGTGCAAACACTGAGACACAATAAGACACGTCAGCTAGCTGGTAGATACGAAAATTAAACATTTACAATTGCTGTTACAATGGCTTGTCTAGCCGTTAGCTAGCTAGTGCAAACAGCTGTGCTGTGATGAAGTCACAAATAAACAAATATTTGGGTTCCTGGCAGGTCACATGATCAGACCAGCAGATCAGGTCACATGATCAGACCAGCAGATCGGGTCACATGTTCAGACCAGCAGATCGTGTGTTCAGGCCAGCAGATCGTGTGTTCAGGCCAGCAGATCGTGTGTTCAGGCCAGCAGATCGTGTGTTCAGGCCAGCAGATCGTGTGTTCAGGGCAGCAGATCGTGGGTTCAGGCCAGCAGATCAGGCCAGCAGATGTGTTCAGGCCAGCAGTTCAGTGGGTTCAGGCCAGCAGATCGTGTGTTCAGGCCAGCAGATCGTGTGTTCAGGCCAGCAGATCGTGTGTTCAGGCCAGCTGTGTGAACTTGGCACGACCTGTACCGGATATGTTAGAAAGAGTTTCTATAGGTTGTTGTTTCTATAGCTTGTTTCTATAGCGTGATTCTATAGGTTGTTTCTATAGGTTGGTTGTTTCTATAGGTTGTTTCTATAGCGTGATTCTATAGGTTGTTTCTATAGGTTGTTTCTATAGCGTGATTCTATAGGTTGTTTCTATAGCGTGATTCTATAGGTTGTTTCTATAGGTTGTTTCTATAGCGTGATTCTATAGCTTGTTTCTATAGGTTGTTTCTATAGGTTGTTTCTATAGGTTGTTTCTATAGCGTGATTCTATAGGTTGTTTCTATAGGTTGTTTCTATAGCGTGATTCTATAGGTTGTTTCTATAGGCTGTTTCTTTGTACAGAAGGATGTGCTCTCAAGAGACCAGAAAAAGGTAGTTGCTGATTGTTGCTTTTTACATTTGATACACAGTGCTGAAATACATTGGTTAATGTACGGGAAAAGGTTTATTTGGTCTGTGTGTGTGTGTGTGTGTGTGTGTGTGTGTGTGTGTGTGTGTGTGTGTGTGTGTGTGTGTAGGTGGGGTACTGATTGCTTTAAGGGAACATATCTCCTTTCCTGACTCCCTGTTGCCAAAAGGATGTAAAAATAGCTGGAATGTATCATAGCAGGAAATCCTCTCACAGCCGTGCATTTCTATCTGTCTGTTTGGGAACAGGAACAGGAACAGGAACAGGAAGGAACTCAGCCAAGAATGGAGGGAAGAGTCCAACTGAAAGAGAGGACTCTTAGGCTTCCTACACCTGCACTGGCATTCATTCAGTCCTTTACAGTACTTCTCTGGATATGTATTCTAGCCCAGGGACGGGCAACTAGTCCACTTTCTAAATGTGCTAGTTTCTCGTTATGCAAGTCACTGACAGTCAGTCAATTAGCCCAGCTAACATTTTCTTTTAGAAGAGTAAGTTAGCTGGCTAGACTATCTAAACTTGTAGTAATCATGGTCGAATTACCAACTGGGGGGGGGGGGTCCCCCCATTGATTTTGTTAGTCACTCACTCAGATATCATATTAAAACTGCACTTCATCATGTGTCAAAATGTGTAGAATTGCAGAAAACGATCTTCAGAACTGTCAAGAGGGGGACCATTAAAATGGTGAGCTCACAAGTATGTCAACATGTCCTTTGATTGTTTTTGGTGAAAAGTCTGATAATGTCTAGACACTTTTTATAGTGGAGATCAAGTTTATAAATTGCCTGGCTGGGCTGATGTAGCCTGAAGTGTATCATTTATTCTATTTGGGCCCCATATCTATTTTTCATTCTATCAATTCAGACCCATTCATAAACCACATTGTGCAATAATTAAGTGTTAATGCCCGAATAAGACAATGTTAGTCTAAAACAAATGTGAGATAATGTCTAGACACTTTTTTATAGTGGAGATCAAGTTTATAAATTGCCTGGCTGGGCTGATGAGACAGTGGATTGCACAGTGAGATGGAACAGAGTAAATAGACATTTCAACATCAGAGATTTAGCCGGTGTTAGCTTGTGAAATAGACACTGGTTGGAATGCAGTTTTAACCAATCAGCATTCAGGATTAGACCCAACCCGTTGTAAAATTATGTAATAAACACAGGTGAACGATCATTGCAACATTCCACTGGACTGTTGTCTCTTTCTACTGGGCTTTCCTGAAGCATGAAGCATATGTGACGACCCTCCCACTCTGTCTGCCGAATTCTTTCTCTTTGCTCTTGTTTTCCTTAATAGGATGTAGGTGGGCGGGGCCGTCAGCTAAATGGGACACACCTGGGCTCAGGTGTGTCCCAGAATAAATGCACTTCTTCCCCATTCATTGGGGAGACTCTCTCCATGCAGACACAGACAGATTTTGGTTGTGGCATTTTTGTGGCTATTTGGTTTGTTTGCGTTGGCACCTTTCAAACACCCCTCATTATCACATGTACACACGCGACCACTCACTTACACTACTGACTACACACACACACACACACCATTGTTAATTGTATTTAGTTTACTTCAGTAAAATAAATATATTTTGATATTCTTTATATTTATTTACATTGTCTATCTTTTTGTTATGGGCTTCGCTCCGGTTCGTGACACATATCACAGACGCAGCTAGCTAGATATCACTAGCCACTTTAAACAATGCTACCTAATATAATGTTACTTACCCTACATTATTCATCTCATATGTGTATGTATATACTGTACTCTATATCATCTACTGCATCTTTATGTAATACATGTATCACTAGCCACTTTAAACTATGCCACTTTGTTTACATACTCATCTCATATGTATATACTGTACTCGATACCATCTACTGTATCTTGCCTATGCTGCTCTGTACCATCACTCATTCATATATCTTTATGTACATATTCTTTATCCCCTTACACTTGTGTGTATAAGACAGTAGTTTTGGAATTGTTAGTTAGATTACTTGTTGGTTATTACTGCATTGTCGGAACTAGAAGCACAAGCATTTCGCTACACTCGCATTAACATCTGCTAACCATGTGTATGTGACAAATAAAATTTGATTTGATTTGATTTGAAGCTAGCTGTGTGAGTCAAGGCTTCGACTAGAAGAAAAAAAACAGCTGAATTTGACCCCGAGAGGTCACGACATGTCTCTTCTCATTTGCATAATGTTTACTGTATCTGTACCTCAACGGTTTGATATCTTATCTCTGTCTCTGCCTCAAGGTTTCCATCTGTTGTGTTGAATCTCTTCACTTCTCTACAGTGACTAGCAGGACACACTGACTATACCAAACATTAGGAACACCTTCTTAAGATTGAGTTGAACCCGCCCCTCCCTTTTGCGTTCAGAACAGTGTCAATTCGTCGAGACCGTGGGACTCTACAAGTTGTCGAAAGCGTTCCACAGGGATGCTGGCCCTTGTTGACTCCAATGCTTCCCACAGTTGTGTCAAGCTGAATGTCCTTTAGGTGGAGGACAAAGGAAAGTGTAGAGAGTGAAAAACCCAGTAACTTTGCAGTTCTTGACACAATCCGGTGCGCCTGTCACCTACTACCAAGTCCCGTTCAAAGGCACTTCAATCTTTTGTCTTGCCTGTGAATGGCACACATACACACATCTCAATTATCTCAAGGCTTAAAAATCCTTCTTTAACCTGTCTCTTCCCCTTCATCTACACCGATTGATAGTGAATGTAATGAGTGCCATCAATAAGCGGTTCACCGGGTCAGTCTGTGTCATGGAAAGAGCAGGTGTTCCTAATGTTTTGTCCACTCAGTGTAGTCTACACTCACTGTTTATATCACTTCCAATCTCAGTAATGATTTTAATGATGTCAGTAAAGGAATTATACAATGTTAAGTGATGTTGTGGTTGTCATCAACATCACTTTCACAGGTCATGCTTAGATAATAATACATGTACATTTTTCGTTAATACATTTATGTACACTGTGCACCATGCTACTCGCTCTCTTAAAGGGATAGTACACACAAATTACAAAATATGACACATTTATTTCGTTACCCTGTAAGCTGTCTATGGAAATGGTATGACAGCAATCCATGGTTTGTTTTACTTTTCCACATGCTAATGTTTTAGCGTATGTGGTACAAATCCCCATTCAAGTCAATGGGACCGATATTAGCATATTTTTGCGCATCATGTTCAAATTAAGTGAAATAAAATAACATTGTTTTGGTCACATAGACATGGTTAGCAGATTTTATTGTGAGTGAAATGCTTATACTCCTAGATCTGACAGTGCAGCAGGTAATATGTCATATCTAGGAATTCCACAACTAAACCTAATACACACAATCTAGTAAATGAGATGGGATGAGACTATATAAGTATAAAATATATGGATGAGCAGTGACAGAGCGGCTAAGATACAATGGATAGTAAAGAATAGATAGTGAAGGATACAGTGTACAGTATATACATGTAATATGAGACATGAAAACATTCTTAAAGTGGCATTATTAAAGTGACTAGTGTTCCATTTATTAAAGTGGCCAATGATATCAAGTCTGTAGGTGACTTTAATCAATTTGAGATACTTTTGGATGATTTTGACAAACAATCCTCAGAGGAGCCGTCACTGATGAACACAGTACACAACACCCACAGAATTATACTGCCTGTCAAAGGTTTTCGAACACCTACTCATTCAAGTGTTTTTCTTTATTTAATTTTTTTTTTTAAACAATTATCTACATTGTAGAATTATAGTGAAGACATCAAAACTATGAAATAACACATATGGAATCATGTAGTAACCAAAAAAGTTATTAACAAATCAAAATATATTTTATATTTGAAATTCTTCAAATAGCATCTATCTATCTATCTATCTATCTATCTATCTATCTATCTATCTATCTATCTATCTATCTATCTATCTATCTATCTATCTATCTATCTATCTATCTATCTATCTATCTATCTATCTATCTATCTATCTATCTATCTATCTATCTATCTATCTATCTATCTATCTATCTATCTATCTATCTATCTAATTCAATGGGCTTTATTGGCATGGGAAACATGTGTTAACATTGCCAAAGCAAGTGAGGTAGATAATATACAAAAGTGAAATAAACAATAAAATGAACAGTAAACATTACACTCACAGAAGTTTCAAAACAATAAAGACATTACAAATGTCATATTATATATATATATATATATATATATATATATATATATATATATATTATATATATATAGTGTTGTAACAATGTACAAATGGTTAAAGTACACAAGGGAAAATAAATAAGCAGAAATATGGGTTGTATTTACAATGGTGTTTGTTCTTCACTGGTTGCCCTTTTCCTGCGGCAACAGGTCACAAATCTTGCTGCTGTGATGTCACACTGTGGAATTTCACCCAGTAGATATGGGAGTTTATCAAAATTGGGTTTGTTTTCTAAGTCTTTGTGGGTCTGTGTAATTTGAGGGAAATATGTGTCTGTATTCTGTGACTCTTCATTAAACCATGTGTCATTGTTGTTCATTTTCTTCAGTTTTTTATTTGAGATGTTTAGATTTGATAGGGAAGCTGAAAGGTCAAATATACTTTGAAGATGTTCTACTGCCAAGTTTACACCTTCACTATTACAGTGAAACATTTTACCTGGGAAATTGTCTAAAAGGGATGGAATCTGTTGTTGCCTAATTGTTTTTTGGTAGGTTTCCAAACTGCATTCCTTCCATCTATAGCATTTCTTAATGTTACTTTGGCTTTGATGCCTCATGATTGAGTATTGCTCTGTTCAAGTAGACTGTGATTTTGCTGTGGTCTGATAGGGGTGTCAGTGGGCTGACTGTGAACGCTCTGATAGCCTCTGGGTTGAGGTCAGTGATAAAGTAGTCTACAGTACTACTGCCAAGAAATGAGCTATAGGTGTACCTACCATAGGAGTCCCCTCGAAGCCTACCATAGACTATGTACATACCCAGCGTGCGACAGAGCTGCAGGAGTTGTGACCCATTTTTGTTTGTTATGTTGTCATAGTTGTGCCTAGGGGGGCATATAGGGGAGGGAATGTCACCTGCAGGCAGGTGTTTGTCCCCCTGTGTGCTGAGGGTGTCAGGTTCTTGTCCGGTTCTGGCATTTAGGTCGCCACAGACTAGTACATGTCCCTGGGCCTGGAAATGATTGATTTCCCCCTCCAGGATGGAGAAGCTGTCTTCATTAAAGTATGGGGATTCTAGTGGGGGGATATAGGTAGCACACAGGAGGACATTTTTCTCTGTTAAGATAATTTCCTTTTGAATTTCTAGCCAAATGTAAAATGTTCCTGTTTTGATTAATTTAATGGAGTGAGTTAGGTCTGCTCTATACCAAATTAGCATACCCCCTGAGTCCCATCCCTGTTTCACACCTGGTAGGTGGATGGGACTACCAGCTCTCTGTAACCTAGAGGGCAACCAGTGGGTCCGTCTCCTCTATACCAGGTTTCTTGCAGGATGGCAATGTCTGTATTACCGATTTCTTTGGTGAAGTCCGGGTTCCTGCTCTTTAGGCCAAAGGCAGATGACCTCAGGCCTTGGATATTCCAGGATGATATAGTGAATGCTTTGTGATCCATATGGCCTGATGGAGTGGCCCAGCTGATGGAGTGGCCCAGCTGATGGAGTGGCCCAGCTGATGGAGTGGCCCAGCTGATGGAGTGGCCCAGCTGATGGAATGGCCCAGCTGATGGAGTGGCCCAGCTGATGGAGTGGCCCAGCTGATGGAGTGGCCCAGCTGATGGAGTGGCCCAGCTGATGGAGTGGCCCAGCTGATGGAGTGGCCCAGCTGATGGAGTGGCCCAGCTGATGGAGTGGCCCAGCGGAACCAACAGTGAAGCCATGACTCGTCCGAGACAGAAACGGTTGAAGTAAGATAGGATTTTGTTACTCTCATCTGAGGGAGACGTGACCACATGAGACAGTAGTCTATGGACATCCCAAGGTAGATCACCTTACGTGAGGGGGTCAGTTGACTCATTTATGGTGAGGCCCAGAAATAGAATGTGGTTCAAGAGGGTCCTCGTGTCCATTGTGGCCTGTTCCCTGATACTCCTTCAGTAGAATGTGTTTCAAGAGGGTCCTCGTGTCCGTTGTGGCCTGTTCCCTGATACTCCTTCAGTAGAATGTGGTTCAAGAGGGTCCTCGTGTCCGTTGTGGCCTGTTCCCTGTTACTCCTTCAGTAGAACGTGGTTCAAGAGGGTCCTCGTGTCCGTTGTGGCCTGTTCCCTGTTACTCCTTCAGTAGAATGTGGTTCAAGAGGGTCCTCGTGTCCGTTGTGGCCTGTTCCCTGTTACTCCTTCAGTAGAATGTGGTTCAAGAGGGTCCTCGTGTCCGTTGTGGCCTGTTCCCTGTTACTCCTTCAGTAGAATGTGGTTCAAGAGGGTCCTCGTGTCCGTTGTGGCCTGTTCCCTGTTACTCCTTCAGTAGAATGTGGTTCAAGAGGGTCCTCGTGTCCGTTGTGGCCTGTTCCCTGTTACTCCTTCAGTAGAATGTGGTTCAAGAGGGTCCTCGTGTCCGTTGTGGCCTGTTCCCTGATACTCCTTCAGTAGAATGTGGTTCAAGAGGGTCCTCGTGTCCGTTGTGGCCTGTTCCCTGTTACTCCTTCAGTAGAACGTGGTTCAAGAGGGTCCTCGTGTCCGTTGTGGCCTGTTCCCTGTTACTCCTTCAGTAGAATGTGGTTCAAGAGGGTCCTTGTGTCCGTTGTGGCCTGTTCCCTGTTACTCCTTCAGTAGAATGTGGTTCAAGAGGGTCCTCGTGTCCTTTGTGGCCTGTTCCCTGTTACTCCTTCAGTAGAATGTGGTTCAAGAGGGTCCTCGTGTCCGTTGTGGCCTGTTCCCTGTTACTCCTTCAGTAGAAAGTGGTTCAAGAGGGTCCTCGTGTCCGTTGTGGCCTGTTCCCTGTTACTCCTTCAGTAGAACGTGGTTCAAGAGGGTCCTCGTGTCCGTTGTGGCCTGTTCCCTGTTACTCCTTCAGTAGAACGTGGTTCAAGAGGGTCCTCGTGTCCGTTGTGGCCTGTTCCCTGTTACTCCTTCAGTAGAATGTGGTTCAAGAGGGTCCTCGTGTCCGTTGTGGCCTGTTCCCTGTTACTCCTTCAGTAGAATGTGGTTCAAGATGGTCCTCGTGTCCGTTGTGGCCTGTTCCCTGTTACTCCTTCAGTAGAATGTGGTTCAAGAGGGTCCTCGTGTCCGTTGTGGCCTGTTCCCTGTTACTCCTTCAGTAGAATGTGTTTCAAGAGGGTCCTCGTGTCCGTTGTGGCCTGTTCCCTGATACTCCTTCAGTAGAATGTGGTTCAAGAGGGTCCTTGTGTCCGTTGTGGCCTGTTCCCTGTTACTCCTTCAGTAGAACGTGGTTCAAGAGGGTCCTCGTGTCCGTTGTGGCCTGTTCCCTGTTACTCCTTCAGTAGAACGTGGTTCAAGAGGGTCCTCGTGTCCGTTGTGGCCTGTTCCCTGTTACTCCTTCAGTAGAACGTGGTTCAAGAGGGTCCTCGTGTCCGTTGTGGCCTGTTCCCTGTTACTCCTTCAGTAGAACGTGGTTCAAGAGGGTCCTCGTGTCCGTTGTGGCCTGTTCCCTGTTACTCCTTCAGTAGAATGGTTCAAGAGGGTCCTCGTGTCCGTTGTGGCCTGTTCCCTGTTACTCCTTCAGTAGAATGTGGTTCAAGAGGGTCCTCGTGTCCGTTGTGGCCTGTTCCCTGTTACTCCTTCAGTAGAATGTGGTTCAAGAGGGTCCTCGTGTCCGTTGTGGCCTGTTCCCTGTTACTCCTTCAGTAGAATGTGGTTCAAGAGGGTCCTCGTGTCCGTTGTGGCCTGTTCCCTGTTACTCCTTCAGTAGAATGTGGTTCAAGAGGGTCCTCGTGTCCGTTGTGGCCTGTTCCCTGTTACTCCTTCAGTAGAATGTGTCACCACAACAAAAGGCAAAAGCCGGCAGACCAGCCGAAAAGCTGCACTAACAGTGTCCACCATACAACGTGAGAGTCCGTTCGGGATAGACCCTTGACGAGATAAATAAAAACTGATAAAGCTTTCGTATTGTCTGCTTCTGTGAAAAGTGTCCATTGCCTTAGCTGGGCACAACACACTGGAGGAATCCTCTAGTTCACCCGCAACAGCAAGAGGGGCGTATGTGGACAACTGGCCGGTTGACGTGTCTGTCAGACACGCTATAGGGGCTGTTTGTGTTTGTGAACTGAGCCCCAGGACCAGAACTCTTGGCCAGAATGAGGGGGTTAGGATGTAGATTGACACTCCTTTCCTCTGAACTCATTAGGAAACATTCAGTCAACCACAGTGTCAATAGTAGAAAACCCAGAGACATTAGAGGAGCCGGAACTATAGCAGTGGCCAGCATCAGAATTGGAGTTCATAGCCTTTCATCACTGTACTCAGTGCTCATGGGAACTCCACTTGCCTCTCTCCGTTTGGCCTTTGGGCTTGTGAGAAGCTGCCATTGCCAGCAGAAAGCACCTCGGGGTGACTACGCAGTCTAAGACCCCACCCAGTTTCTCAAGCTCGAAAAGCCATACTTGAAATGGTTGTTTCTCTCTGTGGGAAGAAGATATGTGTAGTGTAGAGTAACAGAACAAGATGGCAACCCCAGCTACACACTGCATAAGACCAGCATTGTAATCTAGCTGTTATGTGAGTTTCTAAGGGAAACTAGGATAGTTACGGTCTATACTGTAAAGTAATGGAACAGAATTGTAGCAAACCCAGCTATATACTGAAACCCTCAGTGTAGTAGAGCTGAGATGTAAGTTTCAAGGGGAAAACTAGCTAGGATGGTTACTGTCTTAACTATAAGTGCAACAGGAAACTAGTAACCCAGCTACACACCTCACGGTGTAATAGAGCTGAGATGTGAGTTTCCAAGGGAAACTAGGATAGTTACTGTCTGGACTGAAAAATTGTGTAACAACAACTATCGTAACCCAGCAACTGCGTGACGAAAACAAACCACCAGTGTAATGTCACTATGGTTGGGTTAACATAAACTCAGCCCAATACTGGAGAATGAAGCTAACACTGTAATACTACCTCATCCCCATACTGTTTTTATTTATTTACTTTTCTGCTCTTTTGCACACCAATATCTCTACCTGTACATGACCATCTGATCATTTATCACGCCAGTGTTAATCTGCAAAATTGTAATTATTCGCCTACCTCCTCATGCCTTTTGCACACAATTGCACAAGACTCCCACAAGACCCTTTTTTTCTACTGTGTTATTGACTTGTTAATTGTTTACTCCATGTGTAACTCTGTGTTGTCTGTTCACACTGCTATGCTTTATCTTGGCCAGGTCGCAGTTGTAAATGAGAACTTGTTCTCAACTAGCCTACCTGGTTAAATAAAGGTGAAATAAAAAAATAAAATAAAAATATATTACTGTGTCTATAGTATACACTGTGCAATTCTGTACGATAGTCTAGAACCTACAGTATCAGCCGTAGTCTCATTCACTATGTGAAGCAGAGGAGACATGAATAGCTTTTCTTTGTGGAAAAAGAATTAAGCCAACGCTGTAACGTAAATAAGCTACCCAGACTAACTATTTATCAGTATTATAGCTTGGGGGTAAGAAGATGTTCATAGTCGTTTCGTTTCCAGACTCTGTGCCACCTGCCGTGTGGTAGCAGAGAGAATAGTCTACGACTTGGATGGCTGGAGTCTTTGACAATTTTTTTTAGAGCCTTGCTCTGACACCGGCTGGTGTAGAGGTTCTGCATGGCAGGGAGCTCTGCCACAGTACATCACTACCGTCTGTAGTGCCTAACTCACAAGGGGGAATTAGAACGCTGATTATTCCTTTGGTATCGCTTTTGGTTTCTCTCCCTCGAAAAACAGATGACAAAAAAAGATTACAAACTGGCTTTATTTACTAGTGTGGAAAGACTGATAGCCTCTCGGTATAAAGAGAGTTTCTGATGTCCTTTTTTGCTGATGTGAAGAAGAAACTGAATGAGAAGCAAGGATACGGACGGAAAAAGATTGCCCATATGTTCAAGAGCTGAGCTATTTAATTAATGTGTTCTTTTTGATGAAATATACTAGTTTATTGAACCAATTTAATGTATTAATTTAGACTTGGCCTATTTAATAGGCTATTTTGCAGAATAAAGCTGAGTGACTCACTCATCTGTGGCTTTGGATCATAATAAATAAGGGAGAAGGAAAATCATTATTTAAAAAATTCTGACCATTTGGCAGACAACAAATACAATAATAGTACAGCCAAGATTTAAAAACCGTTACATTCCTGATTTGCTTTAGCCAACATGTTGGAGTTAATTTATTATTTCATTATTTTATTTCTTTGTAACTTCTATTTATAACCCAAATGCTTGAATGAAATTATCAGACCAAAAGATGAGGACACAACAGTTCACCTGACACAAAGACTAAAGTTGAACATTCATAACTCAATATCTCAGGTCTGATTTGCCCTGACAGAAATGCATCAACCCCTTTGCAAATGTGCAAATGTATTATAATCCACATAATAATTAAAACAACCTTATAGTAGGTCATACTTTATATACCATATGTCAATAGAACGAAGCATACAGTATTTGTTTTTATTTGAGGAGTGGTTAAAAAACATTTAATGACTCCAACCTACATGTATGGAAACTTTTTTCTTCTTTACTAGGCAAGTCGGTTAAAAACAAATTCTTATTTACAATGACCACCCAGACAACGCCAGGGCCAACTGCGCGCCACCCTACGGGACTCCAAATCACAGCCGGTTGTGATACAGCCTGGATTCGAACCAGGGTGTCTGTAGTGATGCCTGAAGCACTTAGATGCAGTGCCTTAGACCTGTGTGTCACTCGGGAGCCCTTCAACATCTTGTGTTTTCCTTTAATAAAATAATGATAAAACCAAGATGGAATAGATGTGCTCAAGGATGCCCTCTGGTGTTAAACAACAAAACAGCAGGATTAGTCAGGAGCCTATAAAACAGCCGCTATACATTTCAGTGCCATACTTGTATTTAGTAACCTGTTAGAGGTAAGATTGTAGCGAGCAGGAGTTAGGAGTTTGATAGTTACTCATGACCAACTCTCCTTGCGTGCAGGATGATGAGGTTTACAAAAGTTGGGGAGCCCAACACCAACCCGGAGGGGTAAACCAAACCCCTGAAGGAAGAGATGGGAGTGAAGGGCCCGATCCACGCTGACTTCATGTGTCAGGACCACAACATCGCTCACGTCATTAACGGTTCATGTGGGACCTATAATCACCTACAGGTTACTATGTACAGGTTCAGTTCCAGTACCATATTTACAATGTACAGGGATACTGGAGTGGTACAGGTAGATACATGAATATCTATGTAAGGTGACGAGCCTTCAGGATGTGAGTGTGTGTGTGTGTAGAGTCAGTATAAATATGTGTGCAAGCAAATTAAATTAGTGTGTGTGTGTTGTGTGTGTGTGTGTGTGTGTGTGTGTGTGTGTAGAGTGTGTGTGTGTGTGTGTGTGTGTGTGTGTGTGTGTGTGTGTGTGTGTGTGTGTGTGTGTGTAGAGTCAGTATAAATATGTGTGCAAGCAAATTAAATTAGTGTGTGTGTGTGTGTGTGTGTGTGTGTGTGTGTGTGTGTGTGTGTGTGTGTGTGTGTGTGTGTGTGTGTGTGTGTGTGTGTGTGCATTGGAGTGTCAGAATGCGTCAGGGTGTAGACTCCTGTGAGTATTCATAGAGACAGTACACAAATACAGTACAAGGGTCAACAGATCCTGTTTGCTATTTAGCAACAAGTCTTATGGCTTGAGGATAGACGCTGTTCAGGAGCCTGTTGGTGTCAGACTTGATACGCCTGTACCACTTTCCGTGCGGAAGCAGAGAGAACAGTCTATGGCTTGAGTGGTTGGAGTCTTTAACCTGTTGGGGCTAGGGGGCAGCATTTTCACTTTTGGATGAAAGGCGTGCCCAGAGTAAACTGCCTCCTACTACCAGATGGGAATATATGCATGTTGTTATTACTGGTGGATAGCAAACACTCTGAAGTTTCTAAAACTGTTTGAATTATGTCTGTGAGTATAACATAACTCATATGGCAGGCAAAAACCTGAGAAGAAATCCAAACAGGAAGTGAGACCTCGATTTTGAAAACAGTGCCATTTAAAGTCCAGTTTAGATATGTATGTTTATGCACTTCCTAGGGCTTCCACAAGATGTCACCATCTTTAGATTCTGGTTGTATGATTCTACTATAAAGGTCCGATTATCCGGACCTTCCTTTCACACCTCCTGATATAGAGGTCCTGGATGGCAGGGAGCTCGGTCCCAGTGATGTACGGGTTGTAGAGCCTGTAGTGATGTCTGCACCACCCTCTGTAGCGCCATGCGATTCAGGCAGTGCTGTTGCCATACCATGGTGTGATGCAGCCAGTCAAGATGCTCTTAATGGTGCAGCTGTAGAGCTTTGGGGATTTGAGGGCCCATGCCAAACCTTTTTAGCCTCCTGTGGGGGAAGAGGCATTGTTGCGTGTGTGTGGACCATTTAAAGTCCTTAGTGATTTGGACACAGAGGAACTTTAAGCTCTCAACACGTTCCACTGCAGCCCCGTCTACGTGGATGGGGGCAAGCTCGCCCCACCATTTCCTGAAGTTGTCTTGGGTCTAAGGTGTCTGGGATGGTGGAGTTAATGTGTGCCAAAGCCAGCCTCTCAAAGCACTTCATGATTACAGATGTGAGTGCTACAGGGTGGTAGTCATTGTGGCATGAAGCCTTAGAGTTCTTAGGAACAGGAATGATGGTGGTCATCTTGAGATGTATGGATTACAGACTGGGATAAGGAGAGGTTGGAAATGACAGTGTTGATGCCTGCCATGCTCTAAGAATACACTGTGGAATACCGTCCGGCCCTGAGGCTTTTACGAGTGTTGACCTGATTAAAGACTCAGGTCGGCCTCGGAGATCCGAGATCCTCTGTGTCAGTAGGGGCCCTCACGCGCAGCACGGTGTTGTTATAGTCAAACAATGAATACAATTAAATGTATTGAGTTCTTCTGGTAGAGAGGCATCGTTAGAGCAGATCCTGGTCTTCATTTGTAATTAGTAATGGACTGTAGTCCCTGCCACATGCGTCAGAGCCTGTGTAATATGATTCCACCAAGGGAGGCTGGTGAGAGGAGCTATAGGAGGACAGGATCATTGTAATGGCTGGAAAGGAAACCGCCACTGTGGGGACAACATCACTGATGCATTTCCTAATGAGGCTGGTGACGGAGGTGGTTAGCTCTGAACATATCAGCAGTCCGGCAGCATAATCTCTGATTCTGATCACCGTTTCTCAACGGAGCGAGTAACGGGTACTTCCTGTTTGAGTGTCTGCTTGTAAACAGGAAGCAGGAGTACAGAGTCATGATATGATTGGTCGAATGGGGGGAGGAGGGAGGGCCTTGTATGCTTGCCTGTAGGTAGAATATCAGGACCTTATCACCCCTAGTGACGTTGGAGACGTGTTGATGTAAATTGGGCATCAAGTGTTGTAATGACGTGGAATTACATTTGCAGGTGTAACGGATGTGAAATGTCTAGCTAGTTAGCGGTGGTGAACGCTAGTAGCGTTTCAATCAGTGACGTCACTCGCTTTGAGACCTTGAAGTAGTGGTTCCCCTTGCTCTGCAAGGGCCACGGCTTTCGTGGAGCGATGGGTAACGATGCTTCGTGGGTGTCAGTTGTTGATGTGTGCAGAGGGTCCCTGGTTTGAGCCCGGGTATGGGCGAGGGGATGGACTAAAGTTATACTGTTACACAGGCAACTAGAAAAGAAAAGCAGAGTTTTTTTCTTGCGAGTTTTCAAGCTTGTTTATAGCCTCGTACAGTTTGTTAAGTGCCAGCTTGTTATTTTTCTTGTCCTTAAGTGGAATGTCTACTACGTTCATGATAACAGCTTAAAACTCCCGTGGGGAGGTAGAATTCATCTGACCATAAGGTAATACAGGACAGGTGAAAAATGCATTGATGGATCTGATGTAAAAAAGTTTTTGACGTTTATAAGAAGTTATAGCGGATACAGTTAGTGAAAATACAAGTAAAAATAAATGCCAAAAAAGTATCACAAAATAGCAGAGAGCTCGCAAAACGGCGGTCATACAGTATGCCGCCATGCTTCGCCATATTTAGTTTATGTCGAGCGGACCTGATACGATACCTAATCGAATAACTTTTTGAAACATTACAGTAATTATCGCCAATAAACTATTTTAAACTATACTAATAAAAGGACACGCTGACACAGACACAAAACCTATTGTTGTATTTTCATGACATGATAGCTAAAATAATTCTGTCAAATAAGTATTTCACTGCATGACCTTGCTGAAACATGCCATGCCAGGTGTCACATTTGCTGACCACTCTCACTAGCGTCATGACAGCAACACTAGCTGGATGCTGTCCACATTAAGACTTCCGGTTTCGGGATTCTGCCTTCAAAATAAAAGTTTTACAATAAAACCATGGCGAATGCTAGAGGCCTCTAGTGGCCAAAGGGGCGTCTTAGCATTGGCATCGCCATTGAGGGCTTCCACCACTTTAATGAAGCCAACTGGGTGGGACTTCCAACTTAATTGGCTGATCCCTCTTGGTGACCCTGTTGCAGTCATGTCCAACCGGGTCGTCAGGAGAAATCAGCCAATCGGTAAGAAGAAAATTGACTACTTCAAAATGGAGATTACCTCAATGGTGCTACCCATGCTGTCACAGAGGCTATAATGGCACAGAGTCCTCTATCTCAATTGGTAAAACGCTATGCGTATGATACGAAATCAATCTTTTTTGCAGCTTTGCATAGTACATAATGTTACAAATGATGTAAATATATACAGTACCAGTCAAACGTTTATACGTTTAAACCCATTCCAGGGTTTTTCTTTATTTGTGTTAATCTGCTAAATTGTAATTATTCGTCTACCTCCTCATGCGTTTTGCACACAATGTATATAGACTCTCTTTTTTTCTACTATGTAATTGACTTGTTTATTGTTTACTCCATGTGTAACTCTGTGTTGTTGTCTGTTCACACTGCTTTGCTTTATCTTGGCCAGGTCGCAGTTGTAAATGAGAACTTGTTCTCAACTAGCCTACCTGGTTAAATAAAGGTGAAAAAAAAATTGTACTATTTTAGTGAAGATATCAAAACTATGAAGCAACACATATGGAAATCATGTAGTAACCAAAAAAGTGTTATATATATATATATATATACACATTCTACAGACCACACTGAATACTCCCCTTCCCACTTTTACAGAATCATTATTTCTCTATAAGCCAATATGTAATGCATATATAGTGATTTGAGGGCATTTATTTGACGTTGGAACGTGTTTTAAAATCCCAAATTAATGCACATTTCAGTTAAATATGAACAAATGAGTCATTGTTAATGTTTAGACATTTTAATGTTTATTTTTTTTCATACATCATTAATAAATACAGGTTAATGACACTTTTCTAATTTACGTGAGAGACTGTTAATTTGTACGTTTCCGAAATTCCGTTACCCGGAAGTACTATTTTATTTTCGCTGTCGAGACGCTGGTTCCACTGTCCGGCATCTTGTGCGCGTTTGTCAAAAGGGGTCCCTGTCTGGTTTATGTACAACTCTGTAGTCAACAATGTTTGCTTTAAGATCACTAGCATTTAAATCGGTTCCATTCCCAGGGAAATCACAGTTGGTAAACTCGGGGCTTCACACCAGTGCCAGATGGAGCGGTGCAAAAGTTGCAGTTGTAAGTAAAACCTGGATCAGATATAGTGTGTCGAGTAGTGGGCTACATGATTAATGTGTGCCAAGTCAGTTCTGACCAGTTGCCGGTAGTATCGGAAATCCCTAGCTGAGTAATCGCTCAACTACACTCTCTTATATTGCGGTGTTGTTGAGTCAATCAGTCGCTTGCAGTTTTCTTTTCTTTTTTTTAGCAACGCTATATAGTATTTACACACTAAGGTTGCTAGGAATGAACTTGCAAAAGCCAGAAATGAAATACAATGTCATTTCAAGTCACCCTGCAGATTCTTCTTCTTCGATGTGGTTTAACGACAGTTGTCATCCAATAAATGTTGCGTTAACTAGACTGGGGTATAACTCGTATGCTTTGCATAATTAAACAAAATTCAAATAAATACCATACTCCACTATTTAATTATAGATATATAGTCCGACTTCATGCCAACAGCCTGAAAGGATGGGACA
Source organism: Oncorhynchus tshawytscha (assembly GCF_018296145.1). Classification (NCBI taxonomy): domain Eukaryota; kingdom Metazoa; phylum Chordata; class Actinopteri; order Salmoniformes; family Salmonidae; genus Oncorhynchus; species Oncorhynchus tshawytscha. The sequence continues at coordinate 47,546,355 of NC_056454.1, forward strand.
CCACCACTTAACACCCTGTAACTCTTCTGATGTCAATTCTCACACACCCAAATACCTCTCTGCAGCTGCCACCACAACCTCTATGTTCATAACCTCCATCCCTGCAGTACAGTTGATAACCGTTACTATAAATGCCTAAAATCTAATCTAACATGCTGACCAGACAGGACACGTTGCGTGCGCGAGCGTCGCAAAATACATTTAGAAAAATTATTTTGTCCCCCTACACCAAACGCGATCACCACAAGCAGGTAAAAATATCAAAACAAACTCTGAACCAATGACATTAATTTGTGGACAGGTCAAAAAGCATTAAACATGCATGGCAATTTAGCTAGTTAGCTTGCACATGCTAGCTTCTATAAACCAATGAGGGGATGGCACGGTGGGTACCTGCTTCTATAAACCAATGAGGGGATGGCACGGTGGGTACCTGCTTCTATAAACCAATGAGGAGAAGGGAGAGGCAGGACTTGCAGCTCGATTTGTGTCAGAAATAGAACTTTGTCGGAGAAAGACTGAACATCAAAACAACAGACAATGACTCTTCTGTTTTACCACATACGCCACCCTGTCTGCGTCGCATCATAAACACCGGGAATCTTTCCCTTCAGCTGGTCAGCTTTCACGTTTACCTCTACCCCAGTAATCACTCCTTTCAATGGCACCCTTTTCTTGAGAGCAAAACAATTCACATCTCCCCCTCATTAGTTGAACACCTGTTCCCTCTGACCAGCAGAAACACAAACAATTATCACAAGACCACTTCTGAATTACCCTCACTGATTCCACAGCATCCAACTCTGTTTTCACCCACCCTGAAACCACAAATGGATCAGCCAAAAGGCAAGAGTCAACTTTTTTCTCCCAAAAACGTCACTCCTACTATCACAGACTATTCTTCATCCTGACCCTGGGTTACAAGCCTGGGGCTATGAGAACTTCACCACACCCGACCACCTCCGATACTTCCACTTCTCCTCTTTAACTCTGTCTGCTTACATGTTCTACTATTCTTTAACAAACCATCTCCCTCACTTCCCCCACCATGTTTACCCGACTCACCGTCTTCCTCCCTCTATCGTTTAGATGACCTCTGCCTCTCTTTTCCTCCTCCGTATTCCAAGTATAACTATCTACTTATGATAATACTGCACTTCTGACATACTTCTTGTCTTGTCAAGGGATGCCATTTTAACCGGTTGTCACAATCTCCGTACAATCAGCACGAACGCCTCGGGATGTCCACCCTGCCGATGGTCTGTAGGGTTGGTCCTTATGCAGAGGGAACATTTAAAAAAAGAAAAGAAAGACATCTAATACATAAACCAACTTTCCAAACTTCCTCTCAGCTTACCTCATATCTAAATAAAAGTCCTTCAAGTGTGCCATGCCTGCACACAAAAAAGCAAGAACTTGTGGGGGACTTTTATTTTGACATGAGGTAAGCAGAGCGGAACTGACCATCTAATAGAACATCATTTCCCGTAAGATGATCAATAATTTCTTATGAAGTGAACGTGTCATATTAACGTGAGTCATGTTAACAGGTGCTGTCTGGCTGTGGTGTGTATGACGGAACAGAGATCCATGAAGCATCAGCGTGAGTCTATTGTAGTAGGCCTATTTCCATTCTATTCCAAGCCTGTCTTACACTATACAACATCCTATTGTAGTAGGCCTATTTCCATTCTATTCCAAGCCTGTCTTACACTATACAACATCCTATTGTAGTAGGCCTATTTCCATTCTATTCCAAGCCTGTCTTACACTATACAACATCCTATTGTAGTAGGCCTATTTCCATTCTATTCCAAGCCTGTCTTACACTATACAACATCCTATTGTAGTAGGCCTATTTCCATTCTATTCCAAGCCTGTCTTAAACCATACAACATGCTATTTACTTGCCTACACTGTCTTACACAACATGCTATTAACTTCCTTGACAAGATGGCTAAAACATCTTAAAAATGATTATAATGTTTTTTAATCCAACGTTTTATTTAACTAGTTCATTCCAGGTGTAACTCTGTTGTTGTTTGTGTCGAATTGCTACTGCGATCTTGGCCAGGTCGCAGTTGTAAATGAGAACTTGTTCTCACCTGGTTAAATAAAGGTGAAATAAAAAATTAAAACATAAAAAATAGGCAAGTCAGTTAAGAACATTTTCCTATTTACAATGACGGCCTACACCGGCCAAGCCCGGACGCCGCTGGGCTCCGCTCTATGCACCAGTCGCCTGTGAGAAGTGGGCCAGCAGGAGGTGGTGCCTGATTCACACGGTGAACAAGAGGTGCTACATCATTCTCTCTGATGTGTTGTGTGTGTGAGACAGGATCCTGGTGCACCTGAGCAGGGGCGGGGCCGAGGTGCAGATGTACGCCCCTGACGTGTCCCAGATGCATGTCATCGACCACGGGAAGGGAGTGCCAGTTGAGAACGAGTCCAGGAACGTCTTATCGGAGTCCGCACGCATCGCTAGGGGCAACGTCACAGATCTCGCCAAACTCAGCGTTGGCGACCATGACGCCATCATCTTCCCAGGGGGCTTTGGGGCTGCAAAAAACCTGTAGGTGGAACAGCATTGTCATACCACATTGTAAAAAAAAAAAAAAAAAACGTTAATTCATATCATTCATGTTAAGTATACCTGAGGAACAAACACTTTGAGCTTCTGCAAGGGCATCTCAATGTTTCTGTCTCTGTACCCCTCAGACGGATCTGTTCTGCTTGTCTTGTGTGGCAGGTCGACGTTTGCCGTGGACGGTCCAGACTGCAAGATCAACACAGATGTGGAGCGTGTCCTGAAGGACTTTCATAAGGCAGGCAAACCTATCGGGTCAGTGCTGTCGTCGTGTGTAAAACTGTGCTTGTTGGGGATTGAGCTCGGATAACCCAGACCAAAAAAATATTGTGTAATCTGGTCAGATGCTTGATTTATATTTGTCCAAGAGCGACTAGGAATCGAGTGCCCCTTGTAAATGAATACCTTTTGGGTGTATCTCAATCGTTTTAAAGTGGCTTCATATTCTTGTATCCATTCCTTCCATTCACACTCATTTGAAGTTAAGCAGTCAGATGGATAGATGGCGGAAAGGAATGAAAGCAGTTTTAGAAAACTACCATCTAATATCAGTGTGTGCTCTCGGTTAAGACGAGGATTCTAGTATCTCTAACTGGTTGTATAAATGAGGGAGAGTTATTGTGTTTTTATATAACCTTTATTTAATCAGGGAGTCATACTGAGACCAAGGTCTATTTTACAGATGAGCACTGAATTACAGAAATGATAGAAAATACTCATATCAAAAAAATAAATCCAAAATGCAAATAGATAGAAAAACACAGTCCTAAAAAATAAAACATTCATCAGTAATACGGTCCTCAATCAGCTTCCTGAATGGACCTAGAGACACCAGAACATCACATTCATCAGTAATACGGTCCTCAATCAGCTTTCTGAATGGACCTAGAGACACCAGAACATCACATTCATCAGTAATACGGTCCTCAATCAGCTTTCTGAATGGACCTAGAGGCACCAGAACATCACATTCATCAGTAATACGGTCCTCAATCAGCTTTCTGAATGGACCTAGAGGCACCAGAACATCACATTCATCAGTAATACGGTCCTCCATCAGCTTTCTGAATGGACCTAGAGACACCAGAACATCACATTCATCAGTAATACGGTCCTCCATCAGCTTTCTGAATGGACCTAGAGACACCAGAACATCACATTCATCAGTAATACGGTCCTCAATCAGCTTTCTGAATGGACCTAGAGACACCAGAACATCACATTCATCAGTAATACGGTCCTCAATCAGCTTTCTGAATGGACCTAGAGACACCAGAACATCACATTTTAAGAACATTTTGAAGATTGTTCCAGAAATGGGGTGCAAAAAACAAAAAGCCGAATTATCTAACTGATGAGTTACCCATCCCTGAGACCTGGTTAGCTTTTTGTGTCATGAATCTTGTTCCGGAGGCAGCTCTGCATAGTGGCATTAGCTAGCACAGCCACAAAGTCATACAATCATACAATACAATTTTAAACCTGACCTTAACCACCCTGCTAGCCTTAACCACCCTGCCAGCCTTAACCACCAAATGACCAAAAAGCATATCTTTTTAGTTTTCAATCTGCGTATAGTAGCTCATATGCCTAAAGGTTAGTAATGATGTTAGGTAAAGTGGGAGTTTTTGTAAAAATAATTTATAAATTAAAACATATCAATGTATCCACCTATGTGACATCAGAGGGCCAACCTCTAAACTAAGCTGGTCACATGGAATTAGTACATTGTCCTAACCTGGCTATATTTAACCTAGGTTGTGCTGTATCTCTCCTGTGTTGGCTGCCAAGCTGCTTCCTGGGGTAGAGGTGACGGTGGGGCACGAAGAGGAGAAGGGGGGCAAGTGGCCCTATGCTGGCACTGCTGGGGCTATTAAGGCCCTGGGAGCCAAGCACATTGTCAAGGAGGTCACCATATCCTTTCACATGCTGGATTATAAATACTGAACACAAATATAGACGCAACATGCATGTATTTCACATGACTGGGAATACAGATATGCTTCTGTTGGTCACAGATACCTTACAAAAAGGTAGAGGAGTGGATCAGAAGACCAGTCAGTATCTGGTGTGACCCACCATTTACCTCATGCAGCACAACACATCTCCTTCACATAGAGTTGATCAGGATGTTGATTGGGGCCTGTGGAATGTTGTCCCACTCCTCTTCACTGGCTGTGCTGAACACGCTGTTGTACACGTCAATCCAGAGCATCCCAAACATGCTCAATGGGTGACATGTCTGGTGAGTCTGCAGGTCATGGAAGAACTGGGACATTTTCAGCTTCCAGGAATTGTGTACTGATCGTTGAGACATGGGGCCGTGGTGGCGGATGAATGGCACGACAATGGGCCGCAGGATCTTGTCACGGTATATCTATGCATTCAAATTGCCACTGATAAAATGCAATTGTGTTTGTTGTCTAACTGTTATCTTACTGTTGACATCAGCAATTAAACACGTTTAAGGTAATTTGATATAACCTTTGATAGATCATGGCGCTTGCAATAAGTGGGTTAAACTCCCATATGTTATAAATGTTTTATTTAACTTAGGAAAGTCAGTTAAGAACAAAATCTTATTTACAATGACAGCCTACTGGGGAACAGTGGGTTAACTGCCTTGTTCAGGGGCAGAACGACAGATCTTGTCAGCTCGGGGATTCGATCCAGCAACCTTTCGGTTACTGGCTCAATGCTCTAACCACTAGGCTGCCTGCTGCTCCAATTGTAAGTATGTTAAATACTACATATATTACAACATTTGTCAAAGGCAATGTGAAAAGTTACAAAGTTACTCAGCTGAAAGTGCATATGTAATTGAAGCTGTTTTGATGTGTGCTTTTGATTAGCCTCTGTAATCCCTGTCTCTGTGTGTGACCCTTGACCCTGAGTGTCATCACGAGGCCCACGTAGACCAGAAGAACAAGGTGGTGACATCACCAGCTTTCATGTGTGAGACCCAGGTCCACCTGATCTTCGACGGCATCGGCGCCATGGTAACCAACGTCCTCAAACTCAGTGGAAAGTGAAAGAGCAGAACCCACAATAGTTTATTATTAAATATCGTACCAAATAGCAATGTTGTCCAACACAAATCCACTTCACCAGTAAACTATATTGAAGGAGTGTGCTCGTTATGTGGTTTTACAGCTCTCAACAAAGTATTCATCAAAAGCTTAAGATTTAGATTTTATTATATGTGCCAGTATTCAATAGAAGTAATTATTTTGTATGTTTTTGCTGGAAATCTAGAGAATATTAATTTATTATAATAATAAACTACTTTATTCTGCTAACTAGATACAGGTACATTTCCCTGTTATAGGAATGGAATGGAATTCTAGGAGTTGTAATTTAGAGAAGCACTACTAGTTCCTGTATTGTCCAGCAGAGGGCGCTAACAGGTCATTGGCCACTCGGTTTTAAATGCAAACGTGTTGAGGTTCCTCTCTCTCATTCAAAGATTCAGAGCAGGTGTACAAATGTATTAACTTTAAAATCATCTGTGTTTCTAGGCGAATAAGCTATAAATATCTCAAATGCTGAAATCAGATTTTTAAAAATAAAAAAAATTAAGCATTTCATTCAGACTTGAGACGGCTTGCGCTAAGGAAAGGCAGTGTTTAGGGAATGGCTTTACTTACCTGGAGTCATATATGTTGTCATTGAATTCATGTCTGTTGAATAAAGAGATGTCAGTGAACTCATCATGTCAGTGGAATGAAGAGATGTCGTCACTCATGTTTTATTTATTTAACCTTTATTTAACTAGGCAAGTCAGTTAAGAACACATTCTTATTTCTCATGACGGCCTACCTAGAGGCCTCCTGCGGGGATGAGATAAAAAAATAAAACAAATCTAAATATAGGACAAAACACACATCATGACAACACAACACTACATAAAGAGAGACCTAAGACAACAACACAGCATGGTAGCAACACAACATGGTAGCAGAACAGCATGGTAGCAGAACAGCATGGTAGCAACACAACATGGTAGCAGCACAAAACATGGTCCAAACATTTGGCACAGACAACAGCACAAAATTCAAATGACAACAATACACACAAAGTCAGACCACAACTGTCAGTGAGAGTGTCCATGATTGAGTCTTTGAATGAAGATGAGATGGAGATAGAACTGTCCAGTTTGAGTGTTGTAGCTCGTTCCAGTCGCTAGCTGCAGCGAACTGAAAAGACGAACCACCCAGGGATGTGTTTGCTTTGTGGACCTCTAACAGAATGTGACTGGCAGAACGGGTGATGTATGTGGAGGATGAGGGCTGCAGTAGATATCTCAGATAGAGTGGAGTGAGGCCTAAGAGGGTTTTATAAATAAGCATCAACCAGTGGTGTTTGCGACGGGTATACAGAGATGACCAGTTTACAGAGGAGTATAGAGTGCAGTGATGTGTCCTATAAGGAGCATTGGTGGCAAATCTGATAGCCAAATGGTAAAGAACATCTAGCCGCTCGAGAGCACCTTTACCTGCCGATTTATAAATCGTAATATAAATTTATTTACTATTTAAACCGTAATCTAGCATGGGTTGGATGGTCATCTGAATCAGGGTTAGTTAAGCAGCTGGGGTGAAACAACAGCAACTACAATAGAGGAAACCAAGTCTAGATGTAACTTTAGCCTGCAGCTTTGATATGTGCTGAGAGAAGGACAGTGCACCATATAGCCATACTCCCAAGTACTTGTATGAGGTGACTACCTCAAGCTCTAAACCCTCAGACGTAGTAATCACACTGTTGGGGAGAGGGGCATTCTTCTTACCAAACCACATGACCTTTGTTTTGGAGGTGTTCAGAACAAGGTTAAGGGCAGAGAAAGCTTTTTTGACACTAAGAAAGCTTTGTTGTAGAGCATTTAACACAAATTCTGGGGAGGGGCCAGCTGAGAATAAGACTGTGTCATCTGCATATACATGAATGAGAGAGCTTCCGACTGCCTGAGCTATGTTGTTGATGTAAATTGAGAAGAGCGTGGGGCCTAGGATCAAGCCTTGGGGTAAGCCTTGGGGTACTCCCTTGGTGACAGGTAGTGGCTGAGACAGCAGACTTTCTGACTTTATACACTGCACTCTTTTGAGAGGAACGAAGTTAGCAAACCAGGCCAAAGACCCCTCAGAGACACCAATACTCCTCAGCCGCCCCACAAGAATGGAATGGTGTACTATATCAAAAGCTTTGGCCAAGTCAATAAAAATAGCAGCACAACATTGCTTAGAATCTATGGCAGTGGTGACATCATTGAGGACCTTTAAAGGTTGCAGTGACACGTCCATAACCTGAGCGGAAACCAGATTGCATACCAGAGAGAACACTATAGACATTAAGAAAGCCAGTCAGTTGATTATTGAGTTTTTCCCAACACTTTTGATAAACAGAGTAAAATAGAAATAGGCCTATAACAGTTCGGATCAGCTTGATCTCCCCCTTTAAATAAAGGACGGACCGTGGCTGCCTTCTAAGCAATGGGAACCTCCCCAGAGAGGAGAGATTGAAGATAGGCTTGGCGATGATGGGAGAAGCAATCTTAAAGAAGAAAGGGTCTAAACCATCTGACCCAGATGTTTTTTTGGGGGTCAAGTTTAAGGAGCTCCTTTAGCACCTCGGACTCAGTGACTGCCTGCAGGGAGAAACTTTGTAGCAGGGCAGGGGAAAAAGAGGGAGGAGGATCAGGGATAGTCGCATTAGAAGGGGTGGGAGATGAGGAAATGTTGGACGGGCAAGGAGGCATTGCTGAGTCAAATAGGAATCCTGACTTAATGAAGTGGTGATTAAAGAGCTCAGCCATGTGCTTCTTGTCAGTAACAACCACATCGTCAACATTAAGGGGCAGCTGTGAGGAGGAGGGTTTATTCTCCAGGTCTTTAACTATTTTCCAGAACTTCTTGTGTTAGACCCATCTTTACAACCATTGAATCTGTATGTTTTGACCATGACGCTTTACCGTCTAAGGTAAAGCCAAGTAATTTAGTCTCCTTAACTTGCCACACCATTCACCTTTCACCAATCAGATTCAGCTGAGGAACTTAGGTCAGTTAACGTCATATCTGTGGAATAAAGTGATGGCGAATAAAGGCAGAAGCTACTCTTCTTTGGGTCCATTACAACACATTCACAGATTTCACAACACACTGTGCCCCCTCAGGCCCCTACTCCACCACTACCACACATATACAACACACTGTGCCCCCTCAGGCCCCCACTACCACATCTACCACACATATACAACACACTGTGCCCCCTCAGGCCCCTACTCCACCACTACCACACATATACAACACACTGTGCCCCCTCAGGCCCCTACTCCACCACTACCACACATATACAACACACTGTGCCCCCTCAGGCCCCTACTCCACCACTACCACACATATACAACACACTGTGCCCCCTCAGGCCCCTACTCCACCACTACCACACATATACAACACACTGTGCCCCCTCAGGCCCCTACTCCACCACTACCACACATATACAACACACTGTGCCCCCTCAGGCCCCTACTCCACCACTACCACACATATACAACACACTGTGCCCCCTCAGGCCCCTACTCCACCACTACCACACATATACAACACACTGTGCCCCCTCAGGCCCCTACTCCACCACTACCACACATATACAACACACTGTGCCCCCTCAGGCCCCTACTCCACCACTACCACACATATACAACACACTGTGCCCCCTCAGGCCCCTACTCCACCACTACCACACATATACAACACACTGTGCCCCCTCAGGCCCCTACTCCACCACTACCACACATATACAACACACTGTGCCCCCTCAGGCCCCTACTCCACCACTACCACACATATACAACACACTGTGCCCCCTCAGGCCCCTACTCCACCACTACCACACATATACAGAACAAAATCTGTGTACGTGTGTCTATAGTGTGTATGTTATTGTGTGTGTGTATGCATGTGTCTGTCCCTATGTTTGTGTTGCTTTACAGTCCCCGTTGTTCCATAAGATGTTTTTTAATTGTTTATTTTTTTAATCTAATTTTACTGTAGTCATGGCTCTATGTAGTACTGTGCACCTTCCATAGTCTGTTCTGGACTTGGGGACTTTGAAGAGACCTCTGGTGGCATGTCTTGTGGGGTATGCATGGGTGTCCGAGCTGTGCGCCAGTAGTTTAAACAGACACCTCAGTGCCTTCATCATCGGGGCGGCAGGGTAGCCTAGTGGTTAGACCGTTAGACCGTTGGACTAGTAACCGGAAGGTTGCAAGTTCAAATCCCTGAGCTGACAAGGTCGTTCTGCCCCTGAATAGGCAGTTAACCCACTGTTCCTAGGCCATCTTTGAAAATAAGAATTTGTTCTTAACTGACTTGTAAAATAAATAAAAAATAAAAGAAATGTCAATACCTCTCATAAATACAAGTAGTGATGAAGTCAATCTCTCCTCCACTTTGAGCCAGGAAAGATTAACATGCAAAAATGTAAACTACATTATGAAATAAATATCCATCACCTGCCTTGTTGATAGTGCTGTTAAGAAGGTAGAGCAGTGCGGAAGGTTGTCGAAATCAAAGGAGTAGGCACAGACACAGGTGCCCCCAGCAACAAAGGTGCAGGAAGATCAGGATCCAGGATGGCAAAACTATTCAATCAAATTTATTTCAACCAATCAAATGTATTTATAAAGCCTTTCTTACATCAGCTGATGTCACCAAGTGCTGTACAGAAACCCAGCCTAAAACCCCAAACAGCAAGCAATGCAGGTGTAGAAGCACGGTGGCTTGGAAAAACTCCCTAGAAAGGCCAGAACTTATGAAGAGGAGGGCTGGTCAGTCCTCTTCAGTCTATGAGGGGTGGTCAGTCCTCTTCTGGCTGTGTGGGTTAGAGGCAGAGAATCCCAGTGGAAAGAGGGGAGCCGGCCAGGCAGATACAGCTAGGGCAGTTCGTTGCTCCAGTGCCTTTCCGTTCACCTTCACACTCCTGGGCCAGACTACACTCAATCATAGGACCTACTGAAGAGATGAGTCTTCAATAAAGACATAAAGGTTGAGACCGAGTCTGTGTCTCTCACATGGGTAGGCAGACCATTCCATAAAAATTGAGCTCTATAGGAGAAAGCCCTGCCTCCAGCTGTTTGCTTAGAAACTCTAGGGACAATTAGGAGGCCTGCATCTTGTGACCGTAGCGTACGTGTAGGTATGTACGGCAGGACCAAATCAGAGAGATAGGTAGGAGCAAGCCCATGTAATGCTTTGTAGGTGAGAAGTAAAATCATGAAATCAGCCCTTGCCTTAACAGGAAGCCAGTGTAGAGAGGCTAGCACTGGAGTAATATGATCACATTTTTTGGTTCTAGTCAAGATTCTAGCAGCGTGTTTTGCACTAACTGAAGTTTATTTAGTGCTTTATCCGGGTAGCCGGAAAGTAGAGCATTGCAGTAGTCTAACCTAGAAGTGACAAAAGCATGTATGCGGCATCATCACACTACAGCAAGTGGCCAGATTAATTGGTTACAGAGAAATCCACACTACAGCAAGTGGCCAGATTAATTGGTTACAGAGAAATCCACACTACAGCAAGTGGCCAGATTAATTGGCCCAATAAATAGTAGTTGTTAGCCTCCTACTACCTCACTGATCTCTTTAGTTTACAGAGATGTGTTTTGCAAGACCCATAGCAGACTCATAATGGACTCATAGCGGAGTCATAGCAGACTCATAGCGGAGTCATAGCAGAGTCATAGCGGATTCATAGTGGAGTCATAGCGGATTCATAGCGGATTCATAGCGGAGTCATAGCGGTTTCATAGCGGACTCATAGCGGATTCATAGCGGGATTCATAGCGGAGTCATAGCGGATTCATAGCGGACTCATAGCGGATTCATAGACTCATAGCGGACTCATAGCGGATTCATAGCGACTCATAGCGGACTCATAGCGGATTCATAGCGGATTCATAGCAGACTCATTGCGGATTCATAGCGGAGTCATAGCGGACTCATAGCGGATTCATAGCAGAGTCATAGCGGATTCATAGTGGACTCATAGCGGACTCATAACGAAACATATTTATGTAAGCTTGCGAGATCAGTGTGGTAATACGAGGCTAAGTCGTAGGGTAGTAGGTTATAAGTAGCGTATAAATTGTGGCCTTGGAATTAAGTATGGCCTGAGTACACAGATGCTCTGTTTATTACATATCCTGTTGTCGTGTCTTTGGCATCATTAAAAGTGAATACTGTTATTTTATCAAATCAATTCTCTGTAATTGTTATTACGTGATTAAGATAATCATATAAATGTAATTAATTATTATTTACCTCACGTCAGTCTCATTCCAAATGTCGTAAATTGTTGGTTATCTGTACGAACCCAGCCTTTACTATAAATCATCCATACCCCAATTGGCTCAATCATTTATTTACTAGCTAACAGAAATGGATAAACAAACAAACAGTAGATATGTTACTAACAAATGATAGGGAAGATTCCCTTGTGGGCTAAGCCGATACGACGGCTTGGTGGACAAAGGGAAGTGGGACTGAGAAAGCTGGAAAGACAAAATGAATCACTACACACAGTTGATAATAATGTACATTGAAATGCTAATCATTTGAACACTCACTCATTCGGGAATAATTGTAATCGATATATATATATTTACGCCCAGGTGTCGTGATCTTCTCTGTTGGAATCCGGTCCGTCTGCTGGAGAGTTCATCCTAGTCTCTTTCTCTCTTTCTGTTTCCTTGAAGGTCAAAGTCTTTCATGGTTAGAATGGATACTTCAGAGTGCCATTCAGAAATGTTGTCATAGAATAGATGTTTCGGCGGTTGTCGGTATTTGCATCCCAGTTTTACATCATTTCTAGCTGCAGACCAGTAATTTGTATCTAAGATTTGCTCTTATTCTGTTGGCATCAATAGTCTCAGAGTTTAACCATTTCCATTTCGTGTAGCCAATGCTCCACGTGGTATGGTTAGGAATTAAATAACTATTTGCAATCACAGCTCACGCTGTGTATTCGTACATAGTGATTTAATGGATTATCTGATTGTGCAGAGGGATGATGAGCCGCGCCGGTATCCCTGAGAGGGTTACAGCTGCTGCTGGGCTGTCCTTCTTTCCTTTGATGCGTCACCAGTGATTGACAGGCGGTCACTCTCTGGAGGAGGCTCTAGTGGACTCCTCAAGGACCTGTGAAGAGAGAGAGAGGTCAGAGTGGACTCCTCAAGGACAGGTGAAGAGAGAGACGTCAGAGTGGACTCCTCAAGGACCTGTGGAGAGAGAGCGATCAGAGTGGACTCCTCAAAGACAGGTGAGGGCCTATGAAGAGAGAGAGAGGTCAAATTGGACTCCTCAAGGACCTGTGAAGAGAGAGAGGTCAGAGTGAACTCCTCAAGGACCTTTGAAGAGAGAGAAAGAGAGAGAGAGAGATCAGAGTGGGCTCCTCAACCCTCGCAACTGTGAGTGCACCCCTCAACCAGTGCATCTTGTTCTGCACCAACTCGTCATATAACATCTCAGTCCCTCTATTGAAAGAGTCACATCATTACTTCTAACTTTCTTTGTATGGATTCCTGAAACTTTTGGGGGCAAATGGATCATTTGATATATTTGTGATTTATTTATCACATCTTAACATTTCGCACTTTATAATAATTACCGTGATGCTGTCTGTCATCCGTGGTACTGCCTTCTACTGTCTGGCTGTTGGTTATTGGTTATTGATCACCATCCTCATCCCTGACAACACAGCCAATGAATCTTATTGACGTGGTTTGTTTGTTGTTCGTGTAGATGGAGAAAGTGGTCATTGAGGGTCGCGACCCTAAGTTCAGAGGTCGTTTCTGTGACATGCCTGTCATTGTTTTGGGTGCTTTTCCAGCTGGTCACTAGGTCAGCAGTGTCGGCCACTGTTTCTTAAACTTGGTCCTCTAACGTTACACATTTCTAACAATTCTATGAAGCACCCCTCAAGTTAGGAGTCTATCCAGCAGTTTTAACAGCTATCTTTAAAATAAAACCCCACTTATTAGCATATTCATCTATTAACTTTAAAAAATATATATAGCAAGGTATAATAACAAGCAATTAGATTAGACGTCAAAGCTTCCATAAACAAGTTAAGAAATCAATCAATCAAAGCAACAGAAACACCTTGGTCAACTCATTTATCATCAGGATTTTAAAATGCCCTCGTGCCACCAGAGAATTCAAACGGAGTGAATGTGAAGAATAATGTGAAACGGTAAAAAATCGAAAGTGGATTTATTTATTCCGTGGAGACCTGAGGAATGTGAAGAGTTAACCCTGTGAACGGGTTTGACCTCTCATTCTTTTATACATTAGCAATGAAGTTGGAACCTTGTGTAGTAAACAAACCGGTAGTAATGAATTGATCTACAGGACTTTAATGTTGCCATCATGAACAGATGCATTTTGGGGTATCTCATAATACATCTAAAGGAGTCCTGTGAGGCCCATTTTCAGACCAGAACATCTATTTATTCTGTTCCCATGAGCCCTGGTCTATGGAAGGGCATTCTCTTGCTACCCCTAGCCCCTCTTTATCAACCCTGCAGAGCTAGGAAAACAAGACCCTGGGTCCAGCCAATTTGTTCAGACAAATGTGGGGATTTGGGGCCACCGTGGGCTTCGCAGGGACGAGTGCTTAGTGTTTGTGTGCCAAGCACCCCCACCCCCTGATCCACCAAAGCCAGTCCATTCACCATGCCCTTTGTCTGTCCGGGTGGGTGAAAACTTGAACCTGACTACGGCTACGGAGAACGGACCCAACCTGTGCCACGACGGTGTAAAGGATTTCCAGTTTTTCTCCTATTACCCCTCTCCCTCTCTCTCTCTCTCTCTCTCTCTCTCTCTCCCTCTCTCTCTCTCTCTCTCTCTCTCTCTCTCTCTCTCTCTCTCTCTCTCTCTCTCTCTCTCTCTCTCTCTCTCTCTCTCTCTCTCTCTCTCTCTCTCTCTCTCTCTCTCTCTCTCTCTCTCTCTCTCTCTCTCTCTCTCTCTCTCTCACACTCAATTGAGTTGGCTGGGTTGGTTGGTGTCTGCTAGTGGGGGTGTCCACTCTAGGGGTTGGTTGGTGTCTGCTAGTGGGGATGTCCACTCTAGGGGTTGGATGGTGTCTGCTAGGGTGAGGGGTTGGATGTCCTAGAGGGGACTCTAGGGGTTGGTTGGTGTCTGCTAGAGGGGATGTCCACGCTAGGGGTTGGTTGGTGTCTGCTAGAGGGGGTGTCCACTCTAGGGGTTGCCCCCCTCTTTCCATAGGCCCCAGTGTATTAGTATAAGTGGTTCTAGACAATCTGATCGGTGGCTGGGCCTGGCGGGGTGGAGGAGCGGGCCTCCCTGGCATGCTGATCAGAGGATTAGGCCGAGCGGCTGCATCAGGTCAAGAGAGAAAGGGAAAGAGAAAGGCATGTGGGGGAAGATGAGGTACATGCCGGTCCCACACTACATTTCAAACTCACCCACACCGCTAGTCCAGGCTGGGTTTCTCTCCTCTCCTCTCCTCCCCCCCTCTCCTCCCCTCTCATCCCCTCTCCTCCGCTCTCCTCTCCCAGATAGAGGTGTATTAATGTCTAGATATTAATGTCTAGATAGGGGTGCATTAATGTCTAGATATTAATGTCTAGATAGGGGTGTGTTAATGTCTTGATATTAATGTCTAGATAGAGGTGTGTTAATGTCTAGATATTAATGTCTAGATAGAGGTGTATTAATGTCTAGATATTAATGTCTAGATAGAGGTGTATTAATGTCTAGATATTATTGTCTAGATAGAGGTGTATTAATGTCTAGATATTAATGTCTAGATAGAGGTGTATTAATGTCTAGATAGAGGTGTATTAATGTCTAGATAGAGGTGTGTTAATGTCTAGATATTAATGTCTAGATAGAGGTGTATTAATGTCTAGATATTAATGTCTAGATAGAGGTGTATTAATGTCTAGATAGAGGTGTATTAATGTCTAGATAGAGGCGTATTAATGTCTAGATAGAGGTGTATTAATGTCTAGATAGAGGCGTATTAATGTCTAGATAGAGGTGTGTTAATGTCTAGATAGAGGTGTGTTAATGTCTAGATAGAGGTGTATTAATGTCTAGATAGAGGTGTGTTAATGTCTAGATAGAGGTGTATTAATGTCTAGATAGAGGTGTATTAATGTCTAGATAGAGGTGTATTAATGTCTAGATAGAGGTGTGTTAATGTCTAGATAGAGGTGTATTAATGTCTAGATAGAGGTGTGTTAATGTCTAGATAGAGGTGTGTTAATGTCTAGATAGAGGTGTATTAATGTCTAGATATTAATGTCTAGATAGAGGTGTGTTAATGTCTAGATAGAGGTGTATTAATGTCTAGATAGAGGTGTATTAATGTCTAGATAGAGGTGTGTTAATGTCTAGATAGAGGTGTGTTAATGTCTAGATAGAGGTGTATTAATGTCTAGATAGAGGTGTATTAATGTCTAGATATTAATGTCTAGATAGAGGTGTGTTAATGTCTAGATAGAGGTGTGTTAATGTCTAGATATTAATGTCTAGATAGAGGTGTATTAATGTCTAGATATTAATGTCTAGATAGAGGTGTGTTAATGTCTAGATAGAGGCGTATTAATGTCTAGATATTAATGTCTAGATAGAGGTGTATTAATGTCTAGATATTAATGTCTAGATAGAGGTGTATTAATGTCTAGATAGAGGTGTGTTAATGTCTAGATAGAGGCGTATTAATGTCTAGATATTAATGTCTAGATAGAGGTGTATTAATGTCTAGATAGAGGTGTATTAATGTCTAGATATTAATGTCTAGATAGAGGTGTGTTAATGTCTAGATAGAGGTGTATTAATGTCTTGTCCCAGGAGTGTATTAATGTCTAGATAGAGGTGTATTAATGTCTAGATAGAGGCCTGTATTAATGTCTAGATATCCTTCATGTCTAGATAGAGGTGTATTAATGTCTAGATATTAATAACTAGATAGAGGTGTATTAATGTCTAGATATTAATGTCTAGATAGAGGTGTATTAATGTCTAGATAGAGGTGTATTAATGTCTAGATATTAATGTCTAGATAGAGGTGTGTTAATGTCTAGATAGAGGTGTATTAATGTCTAGATATTAATGTCTAGATAGAGGTGTATTAATGTCTAGATATTAATGTCTAGATAGAGGTGTGTTAATGTCTAGATAGAGGTGTATTAATGTCTAGATATTAATGTCTAGATAGAGGTGTATTAATGTCTAGATATTAATGTCTAGATAGAGGTGTATTAATGTCTAGATAGAGGTGTATTAATGTCTAGATATTAATGTCTAGATAGAGGTGTATTAATGTCTAGATAGAGGTGTATTAATGTCTAGATATTAATGTCTAGATAGAGGTGTATTAATGTCTAGATATTAATAACTAGATAGAGGTGTATTAATAACTAGATAGAGGTGTATTAATGTCTAGATGGAGGTGTATTAATGTCTAGATAGAGGCGTATTAATGTCTAGATATTAATGTCTAGATAGAGGTGTATTAATGTCTAGATATTAATGTCTAGATAGAGGTGTATTAATGTCTAGATAGAGGTGTATTAATGTATAGGATGGGGGTGTATTAATGTCTAGATAGAGGTGTGTTAATGTCTAGATAGAGGTGTATTAATGTCTATATATTAATGTCTAGATAGAGGTGTGTTAATGTCTAGATAGAGGTGTATTACTGTCTAGATATTAATGTCTAGATAGAGAGATGTATTAATCTAGATAGAGGTGTATTATTGTCTAGATATTAATGTCTAGATAGAGGTGTGTTAATGTCTAGATAGAGGTGTGTTAATGTCTAGATAGAGGTGTGTTAATGTCTAGATATTAATGTCTAGATAGAGGTGTATTAATGTCTAGATAGAGGTGTATTAATGTCTAGATATTAATGTCTAGATAGAGGTGTATTAATGTCTAGATATTAATGTCTAGATAGAGGTGTATTAATGTCTAGATATTAATGTCTAGATAGAGGTGTATTAATGTCTAGATAGAGGTGTATTAATGTCTAGATATTAATGTCTAGATAGAGGTGTATTAATGTCTAGATAGAGGTGTGTTAATGTCTAGATATTAATGTCTAGATAGAGGTGTGTTAATGTCTAGATAGAGGTGTATTAATGTCTAGATAGAGGTGTGTTAATGTCTAGATAGAGGTGTATTAATGTCTAGATAGAGGTGTATTAATGTCTAGATGGAGGTGTATTAATAACTCAAGATTCAAACATTCCCCAGATAGAGGTGTATTATTGTCTAGATAGAGGTGTATTAATGTCTAGATATTAATGTCTACCACTAAGAGGTGTATTAATGTCCAGATAGTCAATCACGGACTACAAGAAGAAATCCAGCCCAGTCACGGACCAGAATGTCTTGCTCCCAGGCAGACTAAATAACTTTTGCCCGCTTTGAGGACAATACAGTGCCATTGACACGGCCTGCAACGAAAACATGCGGACTCTCCTTCACTGCAGCCGAGGTGAGTAAGACATTTAAACGTGTTAACCCTCGCAAGGCTGCAGGCCCAGACGGCATCCCCAGCCGCGCCCTCAGAGCATGCGCAGACCAGCTGGCCGGTGTGTTTACGGACATATTCAATCAATCCCTATCAGTCTGCTGTTCCCACATGCTTCAAGAGGGCCACCATTGTTCCTGTTCCCAAGAAAGCTAAGGTAACTGAGCTAAACGACTACTGCCCCGTAGCACTCACTTTCGTCATCATGAAGTGCTTGAGAGACTAGTCAAGGACCATATCACCTCCACCCTACCTGACACCCTAGACCCACTCCAATTTGCTTACCGCCCAAATAGGTCCACAGACGATGCAATCTCAACCACACTGCCCTAACCCATCTGGACAAGAAGAATACCTATGTGAGAATGCTGTTCATCGACTACAGCTTGGCATTCAACACCATAGTACCCTCCAAGCTCGTCATCAAGCTCGAGACCCTGGGTCTCGAATGCCCTGTGCAACTGGGTACTGGACTTCCTGACGGGCCACCCCCAGGTGGTGAGGGTAGGCAACAACATCTCCACCCCGCTGATCCTCAACACTGGGGCCCCACAAGGGTGCGTTCTGAGCCCTCTCCTGTACTCCCTGTTCACCCACGACTGCGTGGCCACGCACGCCTCCAACTCAATCATCAAGTTTGCGGACGACACAACAGTGGTAGGCTTGATTACCAACAACGACGAGACAGCCTACAGGGAGGAGGTGAGGGCCCTCGGAGTGTGGTGTCAGGAAAATAACCTCACACTCAACGTCAACAAAACTAAGGAGATGATTGTGGACTTCAGGAAACAGCAGAGGGAACACCCCCTATCCACATCGATGGAACAGTAGTGGAGAGGGTAGCAAGTTTTAAGTTCCTCGGCATACACATCACAGACAAACTGAATTGGTCCACTCACACAGACAGCATCGTGAAGAAGGCGCAGCAGCGCCTCTTCAACCTCAGGAGGCTGAAGAAATTTGGCTTGTCACCAAAAGCACTCACAAACTTCTACAG